>NC_090317.1:41229573-41532603 GCF_039906515.1 Pseudorca crassidens | reverse complement strand
CTTGAACAACTTGATGTGTTTTGGCAAATATATACACCACAAACAAGATACAGAACATTTTCATCATTGCAATTTTCTCCATGTCCTTTTGTATTCAGTCCCTTCCTCCAAGCCCCAGTCCTTGCTAAAAAGATATGTTTTCTATTCCTATGGTTTTGTATTTTCCAGAATGTCATATAAATGGAATAATATGATATGTAGCCTTTTGTGCCTATCTTTGCTCACTTAGCATAATTCATTTGAGATTTGTCAATGTTGTGGTATATAACAATAGTTCATTCCTTTTATTGCTGAATAATAGTCCAATATTCCACTGTAGAGATGTACCACTGTTTAGCCATTCACCCATTGATGACCATTTGCTGCTGGGTTTTGGTGATTAGGAATAAAGATCTTATAAGGTTGAGTTTTGACTGTCCAATTTCTGGATTTATCAAAATGATATGTTTTTGTCAACTTCTATAATTATTGACATGTTTGTTTTTCTCAAATTTAACAGGAGTTTGCTATTGATCTTTCCTAAATTGTTATAAGAATCCAGACTTTAAAGGGTCTTCCTGTGTATCCTTAATGGCATTAATGACATTTGAGGGATAAAAACAGATCAAAGTAAATTAAAGCCTTTTAAGCAATGTCTCTTTTTATAATCTGACTACCTTCTATATATCCATTAGAATGATCTTTTAGAAATGCACATCTGATCATAGTGTGCCACTATTTAAAGCACTCCAATGATTCTATAAAAACTTTTAGTTAGTAGTTCCTTTTTGTTGAGTATTTACAGGGCCTGACACTGTGCCACACATGTTCATTAATTAGCTAATTCAATTCTTAGAACAATCTTATGAGATAGGTTATATAGTGACAGAGCTGAGATTTGAAACCTGACAGTGTACAAATATCTTAGAATGGAATTTAAGGCTTTTAGTATCTGGCCTCCGCCTACTCATTGCCACTCTCAAGAGAGCAAAACTATTCATATTTTTTTGTCCACTCCATGGTTTTTCACATCTGAGTTCTTCTACACATGTTATTCCCTCTGTCCTGTATGTCCTGCTTGCCTGCCTAACTTTTATATATTGTTCAAAACTCATTTCATTTGCTTATAGTAACCTATCTGTACACCAAACCTCTCTGTCATACCCAGTCTGGTATGATCTAGTCTGGTAATCTTGGATGAGCCAGCATTAGAATGACTTCAAATATTTCTTCTGTTCCTTTCTCACTTTCTTCTCCTTCTGGTATTCCCATTACATTTATGTTACATCTTTTGTACTCCTCTCACAGTTCTTGGATATTCTGTTCAATTTCTTTTCATTCTTTTTCCTCTGTTTTTTAGTTTGGGAGGTTTCTATTGATATACCTTCAAGCTCACTAATTCTTTCCTCGGCCATGTCCAGTCTATGAATATGCCTATCAAAGACATTCTTTATTTCTGTTACAGTGTTTTGATTTCTAGCATTTCTCTTTTGATTCTAAGAGTTTCCATCTCTCTTCTGTTCTTACATATTGTCCACTATTTCTATTAGTGTCATTAACATATTAATCATTACTTATTTTAAATTCCCAGACTGGTAATTC
The DNA here is from genome assembly GCF_039906515.1 of Pseudorca crassidens. NCBI lineage: Eukaryota > Metazoa > Chordata > Mammalia > Artiodactyla > Delphinidae > Pseudorca > Pseudorca crassidens. Next base: position 41,531,022 of record NC_090317.1, on the reverse strand, counting down.
TAAAATTTCTGCCCTATCTTAGTCTGGTTCTGATGCTTCTTCTTTCTCTTTGAACAGTGTTTTTTTCTGTCTTTTAGTATGCCTTGTAAATATTTTTAAAAATCCAGACGTGATGTACTTGGTAAAAGGAACTGAAGTAAATAGGCCTTTACTGTGAGCTTTTTTTTATGTTTATCTGGCTAAGAGTCAGGCTGTTTTTACTACTTGCTGTAGGTGTTAGAAGCTAAAAGTCTCTCTGGTGTCCTTATTTTTTACTTCCCTGTTATCTTTCTAGAGATATATTTTTTTTTTCTTTTTTTTTTTCTTTTTTTTTTTTGTGGTACGCGGGCCTCTCACTGTTGTGGCCTCTCCCATCCTGTAGCACAGGCTCCGGATGTGCAGGCTCAGCGGCCATGGCTCACGGGCCCAGCTGCTCCGCGGCATGTGGGATCTTCCCGGACCGGGGCAAGAACCCGTGTCCCCTGCATCGGCAGGCGGACTCTCAACCATTGCGCCACCAGGGAAGCCCCTAGAGATATATTCTTAAATAAGGTCTGTGTTGTGCATTTCTTTCAACTGTAATATCGTGTTATTATACAGGAGCCCTATTGATGTGCTGGTAAGGTGCTGGGCAAGGGAAAGCATTCTATAATCCTGTGATTAGATTCCGTCTTTTAGTGAGCCTAGTCCCTGGCCTGTGACCATCATATGTGCTTCTCAGCTTCCTGTAAGACAGGAAAAATAGAGAGGACTGGAGCTGGCTATTTCTTTCCCCACTTCAAAGGCTAGAGGAGGCTGGGGTTGTATATTTCCTGTACCCCACGTCTTTTATGGGCAGGCTCTTTGGGTATATTTCAAAATGGTTTACTTTCCCCATCCTTTTCCAGAAGCAGGATTTTTCTCTGATGTTCAGTCTGAGAAGAACCTGGTGGGGCTCATGGAGGTAAACCTTACAGAAGTGTGGGCTGCCTTCCAAGACTGGGCCCTCAGGGATTTTTTATTTCTCAAGCTAGTTCACACTTAGTCTCCAGAAATTACTCAATTATCCTTTAAGTGTTCCTACCAGTTGGCTCCTGAGGCTGTTTCTGCTCCCAGTAAACTGTGATTCTCTGTATCTACCTGTCTCTCCAGTTTCTGGGACAGTGGCTTTTACTGTGACCTCAATTACCTGATGGAAATAAAAGAAGTTATTGAGTTTCAGTTTGTTCAGCTTTTTTCTTGTTGTTAGGATGGCAGTAATAACTTTCAGGTCCTTTATGTGTCAGATAAGAAAGTAAATCAACCCCTTCATTGGAATGGTAACTTTGGATTGTCTTTTGGATTGTCTCCAGACTCCTATAGAAATATGAGTCACATTAACTCCTAATAGTTATTAACATATCAAGATAGTTGTGTATGTAATTTGAAAGCTGGATGCTGAGGGTAATGACAATGATAGAATAATAGTTAATATTTATTGAGTGGTTTTAGCATGTGATGCTCTATATTACAGAGGATTTATATGCATTACCTCATTTAATCCTAATAATTACCCCTATTTGGTATATAATATGATTATCACCAACTTTTTAAAAATAGGTGAAGCAACTGAGGCTTAGATTGGTTAAGTAGTATGCTCAAGAACATATAATTTGGGATTTCATCCCAAGTATTTGAATGTGGGATTTATACTGAACTGCTGTGGGGGTACCAAAATTCAACATTAGGACTGTGAAGATAGAAAGTTAGAGGAAAAGAACTAGGGAGGGGAAGGACTCTCTGCAGTGGTTTATCCTAGGCATTTGGAGTGGAAGTACAAGATTGATACCCAATTCACAATTGTGCTCCTATCTCTTCCATCTTTAAAGTGAAGAAAGTTCAGGTTTCCTACAAATTGTTAGGCAGAGCCTAGATGCTCTGTGGAATAGTTCAGTCTCCAGGGCAAAGGAGAGAAGTTTGGTGTGAGGGAAAGGGTGTTAAGTATTTGAAGAGGACCAGAGGGTATGTGATTGCCTTATGGTTGCACAGCTGCTTTGTGTCTGAAATTCAGAATCAGAATAAATATTTAAATGAATCTTCCTCATGTTCTTGCTGTGAGAAATGAGTCATGTGCTCTGAATAGCACTGAAGTAACCATGACTAACAAATCAAACTGATTGAAATACACCTGTGGTTGTGATGATGCTATCTCAGAAGTAGACTGTGAATGTAGTGGTGAATATTTCAGGGTGGGAACTCCAAGATCCAAATATGGCTGGCAGCTTCAAGGGGCTGGGTCAACAGATGTTTCTGTTGAACATCCTAGGCTCCCAACCTAGCAACTGCTGGCAAATAACATCTTCCACTCAGGAAGGCTGGGAAGAAGGGAAGGAAGCTGGAATTTAAAGGCTGATGTGATTTTGACTGAGCAAGGATGTCCTACAGCAAACTGTTCTGTGAGAGGACAGCTGGACCATGAACTGAAGCTGTTTGTTAAACTTAGGTAAAACTGGTCCTCAGCGAAAACTTCCAGTTGATTAAGTTCAATGTAATGGTCTCAGAGGCATTAACTAATAGAAGCATTACACACTGAGGACAATATTAGGGGCCTGTTCCCATTCGAGGTTCTGGTAGTTTGTCCTTACCTCAGATAAACAACCATCTTGAGACTTGACCTATGTGCTGCAAACTTTATTGCCCACCAGTCTGTCAGAATTAAACTAAACAGGTCTGGAGGGAGTGAAGTATGGTAATGTTGTCTGTCCAATAGGAAAGAGATGATGGGAAGACTGGGGGCAGGAGAGAAGCAGTGACAGTAGTAAGCCTCGCAGCCAGCAGCTTAAGGCAGAGATGCTGCAAATAATGGAGTAAAAAACCTGGAAGACTTCTGAGATTTGATATAGGCACCCAGACGTGGGCAGGATAGCCAATGAGGTAACTTGGTGAAGGATGGGTTGGTGGGGGCAGGATATCATCTACAAGGCTCTTCTGAACAAAATATAATTTCTCTACCCACCTGCTAGGATTAGTGTTGGAGTGGCCTCTTAGGAGCTATACATTTTCAGTGGGTTAAAGTATTACATTGCTGGGGGATGGTTAACCAATTAGTGAAGATTTGTTCTTATCTGATTAGTCCATTAGCACCAAGTTTCACCAAGTAGAGCCAGACGTTTGGAGGAGATATAATCCAGGATTGTGAAAGTTTAGGGATGAAAAGCATTCTCTGTGTTGGATGACCACTAAATATAGTGCTGCCCAACAAGAGTGTAATGAATAAACTCTGCAAGCCTCTGGATTCTGGTTGTTCATATGGTAGTGTATAGTATCCCCACATGCAGAGTAAAAAACTGAGACCTAAAGAAGTTAGGCAAATTTTCCCAAGATCACAGAACTTGGGTGAACCCCAGATTTTGACCTAGAGCTGTCTTGCTCTGAAGCCAGTTTGCCTTTTCATCTATACTACATTGTTCCAGAAGGATGGAGGTGACCTGAAGATAACATTTTCCTATAACACAGTTAAAAACAAAAACTCTGTTGGGTACAAGGAATCCTTTATAAGGCTAGATGACAACTTGAAAAGCACTTGGGACTATCTGTATCTATCCCAAAGAACATGTGAAGATTCCAGGCTGTTCCTCATCAGGAGTTATTTTATAATTCCTGTACACTCTTTAGATTTTACTTCCTGGGGAAAAAAAACAAAGCAGTGTGCAGAGAAGATGAAAATGGTCAGAGCTAATTGCATATGGACTTTCCCCCAAAAAATGACATTAGAAAACAATGCCATTTGTCTTTGAATGAAGTGAGTGTGTGGGCTCATTTGCCTGCCCCCACCACTGCTATGTGAAAGTGAAGCAGCTCAGTTTTCATTTTCCTTTCCTCTCAAAATGCCCAGAGGGACCATATTTTTGTTTAATGACCTTCAGAATGATTCTTTAGAAATCTGAGGCTATCAGAGTTGGAAGCAATGCGAAAATAATTGTGGATTATTATTGTATGACGATAGTGGCAGCTGGGCTATTTTTTTTCTTTCTGTTCAGTCTTTCTTTTTCATTTTCCCAGAAACCTTATATCCCAAGGTTTAACTCAGAAGCAAATCTCATATAGGTGATAAACCTTGCCAGACATGGTATGTAATAGAATTTCAGACAGACCCTTAAGTGTTCTTTGGAAAGACCCTAGGGAGTGAAGCAGCTTTATATCTAGATGCCCTAGACAGTATTACTTTTATTTACTCTCTGACAATGTGTGTGGGTAGTTGTATTGGACATAAAGCAAGTGTATCTCTTAAATATTATACCTGTGAACTTAAGTGTCAGTTTTTGTGTTTTGTTTTCACTTCTGTTATCATAACAGAAGAAATTTTGTTACAGTAAAATCTAATAAATGGGTACTCACACTTCCAAATCATTTTACGACATGTGCGCACACACACATGCACACACTCAAGCATGCAGAGCTGGGGATTGAGAGTCAGCACTGATTTTACTTTTACATGAATATTTAGGATGTGTCTGCAGAGGATGGGAGTAAGGGTGGGGAGAAGGAGAGGTAGAATAGATGTTGTATATACCATGGGGAATATGGAAACTGTCCTCAACTATTATTCATATCATCTGCCTCATGATCAATTTTTTAATTCCTTAACTGACAGATCCAGAATCTAAATGATAAAATACTTCAGTACCCCCTCACACCTATCCCCCACAGCTTCACTGATATTTGCACAGCTTTTGGCCACCACTTTCGTTGAACATTTGAGATAAGTGGTAGACAAACTGGAGCAATATGTAAAAAGTAGTCTGAGAAAATTCCCAAAAGACAAAGCCACTTGGCTGAATATTCTTACATACTCTGCTATTGTTGTATCTCTGTCAGTCAACGGAAATTAATCATTCCTTTCTAGTAAAGTCCAATTCCAGTAGCAACACATTCTTACCAGATGAGTAAAAGAATTGACCTCAAAACCCAAATCTTATTATCTGGTCACAGATCACTGAACTCAGAAAATAAGTGGATCATTTCCCCATTACCTTATTACAACAAAGTGTGTCCTCATTTTACCTAGCTATGTTTCTAGAGAATTCCTCAAGCCTCATTTTCTTGATCCCCTTCCCCTCTCAACCTCCTCACAATAGATCTCTTGACTATGGGGAGAGACACTCTTGAATATTATTATTAGTTTTTACTATAAAAAATAATTAAACCATTGCCAGTGTAAAAGCCAATTAGAATTTTTAAATAATGCCTAAGGCTCCCTTGTTTATATTATGTTGCTAAGTGAACACTATCCTCTTAGAACTCTTAGGACATATTCCTGTCATATAGAAAGAACCAGGGCATTAAAATGCTACTCAGTGACTGCTCTACCTCTTTTGCGTTTGGGGATCTTGTATGCTTTTCTGTTTTTGCAGAATGTCTCTAAGGACATTCTGCTCTTGGGATCAGGCCTTTAAAGTGGTTCTTAGGGTGGTAGTTGTGATGTTTCAATTGGATACAATAAGATGCATTTGTGATGTTTTCTGGTCATTGACGTAACTCTTTAGCTACATATTTTGAAAACTAAAGAGAAGAGTACAAAAAAGTGAAAGTACTAACTTGCCAGTACTAAGACTTAGTGATGTGAATTTTTATTTTTTGCTTACTTGAAAATACTTTCTCTGCAGGAATGCAAGCCAAAAATGTGGAGAAGCATCATAATACAGAAAGGAAATGCCCTTCTAATCCAGGAAGTTCAAGAAGAAGATGGGGGAAATTACACTTGTGAGCTTAAGTATGAAGGAAAACTTGTAAGAAGAACAACTGAATTGAAAGTTACAGGTAAGCATTGGTTTAACCAAATCATGGCAAATGAGATTTTAAGTATAATTTGGTACAGGAAGAAAAAGTTTTCAAACAAAGGGTAAACTAGTGTGAATTTATAATTAGCTACAAATAAAATAGTTGTGAAACTCACTATTAATAAGTTATACTGATAAGCTATATGTGGAATATGGACAATTAATTTAGGGAACATGGTACCAGTTACTGCATATCTGTTCTCTGCTTTTATGAAAGGTTCTTAACTCTTCAGGGTATCATTGATTGTTACTAAGCGTCTCAGAAGAAATATGCTGGAACCACTTTAGAATGTTGACTTACCCCATATGTGGAGTCTTCTTGCAGGTGAAGGCTGCCTCCGAATGAGGTTCTGTTGGGCTTTTGTAATGAAATCTTCTTGGACTGCATCCAAAATATCATTTATATAGAATTTCTCATAAATGAGTGATGTTATTGTGAGGTTCTAGTGATTCTTAAATGGAGCAACTCCAAATGAATAGCATGCACATGTGTGTTTTACATCAGAAGTACAAGCAAATTGTAAATTAGTAATTCTACTCACAATGGAAGAGAGAGACTCAGAATATTCTTACCTGGTGGAGAATGTTAGTAAGTAATTTTCAGCAAAATAGGACAGACCCTAATGACATAAAGATTATCCCTGACAATGGGTGTGATGGACCTTAAGAAACAGTGTGACAAAAGGTCCACCTACTATTGTGCCTGAGCAAATATTGACTAATTCTATTCTTCTTATATATGTTTTAGATGTATGTGTGTGTGTATAAGTACACACACACATTTTTGTATTGTGGGTGAAATCTGAGCCATGGTAAAATTCGACATTATCCAGACAAGTGTAATATTTATTGCACTTATTAGCTTGAGCATTACCTGTTTAACCATCTAATGTTGACATCAACTAGTTGTTTAGTTACAACATACTCTCATTAATGTTAGGAATATAGATTTTCTTCTATATTGTTTTTGTTTATGGCTAGCTGACCTTTATGGGATAGTGTTAAAATCAGTCTACTAATAATGATACTTGCTTAATAAGTTCATTTGTATAACATATATTTGATTTAGTTTTTGATCCCTGAGAGCCAACTAGTTTCTTTTTTCATCTTTTTCTAAATTCTAAATGTTAACAAAAGGAGTAAAAATAAAAATCAATATATATATACTTTAAAATTAATTAAAAATTAATATATATACTTTAGTTCATTCTCTATTCTGATACATGACAGTTCTACTTCTTAGTCTGAAATTGTAAAGTACCTTCTGTGAAGGTTTGAAATATTATTTTGATTAGAATTGCACGTTGCTTCTCCATGAGCTTTCAAAATAACTACCGTATTTGGCCAATCCAAATAGCAAAGATCTGCTTTGGTTTAATTTCTGATTCCCTTAGTATGAACTAGACTTCCTGCCTCATTCAAGCAGAAGAGTCAATCATAGGCAGTTATACATCATTCATAAGTGGCCTGACCATGCACAAATCCTTGCAGAATCATCACTTTGACCACAGTCACACAATCCTTATCTGATGTTTTCAGAACACTTCCATTTGGAGGTCATTTAGTAAAGTTTGTAACATTATAGTGTTTAGCTTATATTTTAAGTTGGACCAGAATAAAGTAAATATCAAACCTCTTTTATGCTTCCATCTGTTGGGTTATGGTGACAACACATTTGTTTCTTTAGTTTGTTTTTAGATTCTGGAGCTTATTTTGGGTGTCTTATAAGGCATTAATTCACTTGCCCTAAACTTTAAGAAAAGTTGAACTGGGGATTTAAAATTTCACCTGAACTCTACCTCTCAGAGTTTCTCAGACTTTAATGTGCATCAGAATCACATGGAAGAACCCAGGTATGGTAAAGATAAGGCTCCTTAAATATAGATTTCCATCTCTCTCCTCCAAATTCTAATTTAGTACATCAGTAAGACAGGGAATTTATCTTTTTGTCCTGGGGAATCTCTTGCATGCCTTTCAAGGATCATGCTTTGAGAAATACTAGCTGAGAAAATGGTGCCAAAGAAGTCAGTCACAGGTATGATTCCCTAGTGAGCATGTTAGTTCACACATACACACACAGACACACACACACCAAAACTAATTTTCATAGGTCCCAAATTGTTTCACCTAAGCTCCTAACAGCTGTCATGAAAATACAGAGTTTTGATCACTAAGGGAAATCTGTCAAGGGAGGGTGAGGATAAAACCTCAGCCACTGAAACAGTAATTTATTCATTTGGTATTTAAATAAAAATATACTGAGTATATATTACATACTAGAAAAAAATAATTCAAACTTATCCTTGAGTCATTGTTCATGTAAGTATATATCAAGTTTATTTATTCACAGAGTTCAAATGTTATACTTGATGTAGAGACAAAATGTCTTCTCAGTATGGAAGTTCAAGAGGTTGCTCTGTGAAGATTTATTTTATTTGCAATATTGTCTAAGCTATATTATTCCTTGTTTCCTTGTTTAAAGAGCAATTACTCAGCCATAAAAAGGAAAAAAACTGAGTTATTTGTAGTGAGGTGGATGGACCTAGAGACTGTTATACAGAGTGAAGTAAGTCAGAAAGAGAAAAACAAATACTGTATGCTAACACATGTATAAGGAATCTAATAAAAAAAATGGTCATGAGGAACCTAGGGGCAAGATGGGAATAAAGATGAGACTTACTAGAGAATGGACTTGAGGATACGGGGAGGGGGAAGGGTAAGCTGGAACAATGTGAGAGAGTGGCATGGACATATATACACTACCCAACGTAAAATAGATAGCTAGTGGGAAGCAGCCGCATAGCACAGGGAGATCAGCTCGGTGCTTTGTGACCACGTAGAGGGGCGGGATAGGGAGGGTGGGAGGGAGGGAGATGCAAGAGGGAAGAGATATGGGGACATATGTATATGTATAACTGATTCACTTTGTTATAAAGCAGAAACTAACACACCATTGTACAGTTATACTCTAATAAAGATGTTAAAAAAACGAGCAATTAACAGATTGTCCTCTTATATTTCAAAATATAAGGCTGGGATTATTTAAAGAGTAACCCACTTATACTTGTTTTGAGTTTAGCGATATGCAGGCATGGGCTAGGAATATTAATACAAAAATCATAGAGTTGGTTAATTACAAAATCATGTAGGTAGAGGTTTTTAAGATTGTGTATTGCAAGTATGCAAGTTTAAAAAGATTATCAAAATTTTAAAAGATTATTTTCTCACTGTTCTTTTAAATTTATAAATCAGAAATAGTTCTTCAGTGAAACAAGTGCTCTCTTAAAGTGTATAGGTACTACTTGCTTTAAATATACCGGTTGTAAAAAGATCTAGTTATTCAAAACTGATTAAATAGAAGGTAATCTTTGGCTTTATGAAATTATTTTTTCAATATAAAAGAATTTGTCATGAGATTTCTTTAAATAGCCAGCTGCATTTAAGTAGGATTTGATTTATATGCAACTTTTCTGGAATCATTTTAATATTTAAATCATAGAAGACCTGTGTACTGTTATTGTAGACATTTCTTTTTTATACTTTTAGAGGCTGCAGATAAATAGGGAGTGGTTTAACAACATATAGACATATACAACAGGGTATTTAGGTCATTTGCCAAAGATACCAACAACTAACAGTTGTATTTCCCACAGCATTTTTCAGGTGGATATTTGCTATTTTAAAGATATTTTTTCCTTTATTCTCACATTGAATTTTGTGCAGAAGCCTAGTCAAAGTGATAAGGAAAGAAGGGAAGGTTGACTACATGAGAATGTAGAACAGGTGATAATAGAAGAAGGAGAAGAGGAGTGGGAGAGAGTGGATAAGATAATGGAATAGGGTCTCCTATTATAATAGAGGAGAACGTCTACCTTGAGAAGGTCAATGACAGACATAAATTATAGGGGCTCCCAAAAATGAACCCAAGCAGGAAGCCAATACTAATTAACTCTATTTAGAAGATAATTCACCCTTCACCTAACAACTCATTCATAAATACATGATTTTATGCCTTTTCAGAAAAGCATATTGACTATTTAGGAAAAAAAAAACACTAATCTGTTCTCTGGTGAATATGCAAATAATACCCCTACTCCTGATTATCTTAGATAGTTCTAGGGCTCCTGACTTGAGACTCTTCACTTATTAGGGATGAGAGACTTCTTAACCCATTGGTGTCTTAATGTCATGGCTAGAAAGAGAGATTTATTCTATGGATAGGTTGCAAAGATTTGCTGCTGGATTACTATAATAGCAGAAAATCAATCTGGTCATGCAAGGTTTGATTAAATTGCAAACTGGAAGCTGGAATCAGTCTTTGGTGAAGATGTTCAAATGCATGGCTTCAGTAAGTGCTTTTAATTTCACTTTGCAAAGCTAAAACCAACTGTAGTGCATTGTTGAAGGTGTCACTTAGACTGCATAGCTTGTTAGGGTAACCTTCCTTTGGTGTGGAGAATGGCATCTGTTTACACACAGAGGAAGCAATTTCCCATCAGATTTGAAAATGGGCTTTTCCTGGCCCTGGCTCTTTGTCCTTTCATGCCTCTACAGTTAATCCTGAGACACTGGGGTGAGAGTGGGTTTAGGAAAAACAGTGGAATTTAGAGATATGGTGGAGAGATGGGGGAATAAAAAGAAGTGGAGATTCTGACTGAGTGATAATAATGCATCAGGAGAAGTGATCTCTAAGCCAACAACTAAGTTATCATAATAGGGGCACCCTGAGAGCTAATGTCTATTGACAGCTTACTGTGAAGGAGACATTGTGCTTAGTGTATTTCATTCATTTTCTCATCTATTCCTCACAACAACCATATGAGAGTGGTTACTATTATTGTCCTCATTTTATAGAATAAGAAGCTAAAACTTAAAGAGGCTATGTCCCAAGGTCACATACTTTGTAATTGGCCAAGCACAAATATGAATCTAGGTCTTTCTGACTCTCAACTATAACTTTTCAACCATCACCAAGCACAAACCATACAATTTCACCCATATTATATACATTGAAAAAGATGCCAAAATATTGATCACAGTGTACATCATCCCACTATAATGACCTTTTTAGACATTAACTATTTGGTCTTCAATTTGAAGTCCCTGCTGGAATTTAGATAACCCTAAAAAGAATACACTTGACATTTTGGAGCCTAGTCCTTAGCTCTCAGTTAGCACCTTAGATGAGATTAGTAGTAATGGGACACATAATTAAATCTGAGCTTAGGACAGTGCCAGGAGAGAAACAAGGAGCAACATGGTTCCAGGAAAAGCAAGAATGTACAGCAGATAGAATTTGCCAGGCTGCATGTTTTGATGCCATGTGGCCCTATTAATAGAAAATCCATATTGAGAAAAAAAAATCAATTCCAGTAAGGTTCATTGCAGTTATGGCAATGATTTCAAATTAGTAGAAGTGAAGAAATAGAGAACAGTCTAGTTAAACAACATTGATTCAATTGGTAAAGACCAATCATCACAAAAATCAATGTCTACTCTGTGCAACCAGGAGCATAGGATCTAAGTTTCTAATGTGGTTCTTGAAGGAGACAGGTAGAGACAGAATTTATTCCCTTTGGAAGCTGTGAAAATTTAAAATATGTTCATTAGGACAAATAGTGTTTCCCCAACTGTGTTCTATGGAGCTCCAATTCTAAGAGATGTTAATAGTTACTTTGGGGAGAGAAAAAGGAAAGGAAGAGAGAATGGTGAGAAGTTCTGTGGCAATGTGTTTATCTGCTAAGTCAAAGTTATATAGCTTTCCTTCTTGCAAGGCATTTCAGGGCATCTTAGTGTATATAATATTCTAATATATATTATAATTTTCTAAAAGGAAGATGGGCCATAGTTTAGAACATTTCCTAAACTGTATGACCACGTAACACTTTTCCCCTGGTTGAGAGTATCTGAAGATGCTGTTTCCACAGAATAAACTGTAAAAAAAAAAAAAAAAAAAAAAAGCTAATTGAGTAGTCAAGTGAATACCTGGGTCTACTGGCATCCTACTGATGACTGTATCTCTAACAGTTTCAGTAATATACTTAGCAGGCATTATCTTTATGTTACAATTATAATCTTGTTTTCCATTGTTTATCTTATTTTCTCAACTAGCCTATAAGCTCCTTAAGGACAGGGTTTTGTTGACCAATTCTTTTGCATCTCCCCAAGTGCTGAGCATATAGTAAGTACTCAGACATTATGTGTAGCTTGGATTGGTTGGGTGCTTATTTCATTGATGAGTGCTTCAGTTGGGCACAAATAAGACAGCTTGGTATTTGTAGAGAACTTTATAATTTCAAAGCACTTTCACTTCTGAGATCTCATTCTGTTTCTCACAGAACTTTATGGAGTTGGCAAAGATTGTTGTTGTTGTTGCTATCATTATTTGTATTTTGTATTTTTCAGCAGGGTAAATTATGGCTCAGTGTTTAAGCCATTTGCCCTGGGCTGGGAACTGGTGAATGGCATAGCCAGGACTAGAACCCGTATCTGCTGATTCCTAACACAATACTTTCCTATCCTATCCCCCTGTTACTCTGTCCACAGTCCCTTAATCCTGGGTTCTGGGCCAGATAAAAAGGAGATGCAACCCAAAAGAGGACTCCAAAAATGGTGACTCCAGAGCTCAGGTCTCCAGAGCTAAGGATCCCTGAAATAACCTGTTATTTAAAATGCTTATTTGCCAATCCATTGTTTTGGCTTTAAGAATAAATAGCTCTGATTCGATTCCTTCTTTAAAAGGAAAAGCATTTACTGCTGATGGCTGACGCTAGGCCAGTGAAGGGGTAATTCCCTAATCAATATTCAAAATGCTTCTAGAAGCCAGGCAGGTCATATACCTGAGTGAGTGTGTGAGGCCACAGAGGGGAGCAAGTTGGAGAGTCCTTGCAGTACCAACTCAGCCCTAGCTGATTGCTGTTATATGAAATTAAGGATCCAGTGCTGCTAGGCCCTCTAATTTTTGAAGAGATGCTAGAAGTCTAAATTTTTATGTGGAAATCCCTGGCTTGTTGAGCATTGTGTGGACCAAATAAAACATGCCTGCAGGCTAAATTCTGTTTGAGGGCTGCCTATTTGTGGCCTTTGCCTTAAAGAATTTGGTTCAGTAGCACTTTTAAACAAGCGACTGGCTGTGTGGTGGGTGCACACTCTGCTCCATGATTTCCATCTCCAGCAGCAAGTGGGGAAAAAAATCTTAAAGTGGTCCGGAGAACAGTTAATAGACAAACTGAGAACAGCACTCAGAAGCTATCCTAATCACACCATCCAACAGACTGGTCGATCCAAGCAGAGAGTGAAGGGCACAATTTATGGATGTAATACTACAGGAGGGGTATTGACAAATTGATCACCTTCCAGAGAAGAGCGATTTAGATGATGAAGCAAGTTGGTCTCAAATGTTACAGATAAATGAAGAGCTCTGGGGATAAAGCAGCCACCTTAGAGCAGCATCGAAGCAGTGCCATGTGAAGCACCAAGGGGGACAAATCATTGGCGTGTGTTCTCTCTCCTTCCTGTTCCCTCTCAGCAGCCAGTTGATATGATCTGAATGTCTGTATCCCGATTATCGTATGAGAATATATCTCATTTATACCTTTTCTGTGACTTAATGAGGAAAGACCTCAGCAGTCAATAGTTCTTGGCTACATTAATGGAGCTTTCACATGACTGACTGTGCATTTCATAATTGACTGTTCTTTTGCACAGTTTCAGGTACAGAAATCTTATGACCCAAACCGGCTTGCAGCAGCTCCTTTGCCTTTCCTCCTAGGCCTCCCTCTTTTCCTGGGTCACCCTGGCCTTTCCTACCCTACCCAGCCCACCCTGAATGACATCTTTGTCCCTCTCTAGCTCTTTTAAATGTCCTAATGTCATGTCTTCTCTGTAGCCCATCTCCCCAGATCCTTGCTTTCTGGTGGGGCTAATCTAATACCTCAAAGAGGTAAAGAATTCATGACTGATATTGGCCAAAATGTTTCCCTTCTAAGCTAACATATTTGCAATTTAATAGATATTTCAATTCTGTAACTCATAGGCATGACTAATGGTGGGAATTTCTGGCAGCTTTGCAGTGCCTGTGGGGGGCCTTTCCCACAGTGTCACAATTCATACCCTACAGGTGTCTGTTTGCTTCCTCTAGAAACAAGGTCAGCTCTACTCATGACCTTGGGGGACAAGGAGGAATAAAAAAAGCCTACTTAGAATTAGTGGGAAGGAGGGCCTTGAATATCAGTCTAGAGTGATTTTTTTCCCTTCCTCTTCTGCTACTCTTATTTTGTCTCTCCTTTCTCCCCCTTATTTCCCTCCTTTGCCTCAACCTATGACACAGTGCTATCTCTTACCCTATTAGTGACAGCCAGGATCAAAGACATTTCCAGTCTCTGTCCTAGGAAAATTTTTGTGTCATGTTTCTATGCCCTACAGGGAGATGAACGAACACTATTAAACTGTCCCATCAGCAGAAAGACACTCTTGTTCCTCTGCAAAGTCAGGGACTATGAGAACATTCATTCCTGTGGGAGTCTTTCGCAAGTAGCTGTGCGGGAGACCAGCTTGCTGGGAGGGCTGGGGGTGAGCAAGTTAGAGCACCGTAGCAGCAGGATGTGGCAAACGTGCCCAGTCTAGGCCAGTTCCACTCCAGTGGCTCTCTTCCAGCACCTGAGGTGATCATTGACTCCTTGACTGACTTTTCTGACTTGAGTTAGGGGTGGGGGAAGGAGTTCTTAGGAAGGAATTACATTATGAATCCTAGGTGTATAGGCACCTTAGATCCATGGGCACAGATTTCCCTAGTTCCATTATGTTCATTTGTGAGACTCTCAGCTACCTTGCTCTCTGCTAACCTGAAAGCATTGGTTTGAGAAGGCTGAGAATATTCTATCAAGCTACCCTTGTAAAGGGATGAAAACTAGAAGCTTAGTATGGTGGGAGATTAGCCATGAACTAGATCCAACACAGTGGAGTAGATGCTCAGAGAATGCCCATTTATTGGGTCAGGCACTGTACTTCACAATCAGTCAAAGTTCACAACAACATTGGAAGGTTGCCAATATTGTCTTTATTTTGTAAGGGAAGAAATGGAGACTCAGGTTAAGTTACTTGTCTATGGTCACACGGCTAGTAAGTGGTGGGGCTAGGATCTGAACCCACCTTTGTTCTAAAACCTTGCTTTTAAAGCAACATGCCACAGACTACCTGCATGGCTCTTGCACATAACAGTACTACATAAATGCCATTAACTCCTTACCTTCCTGCTTGTTTGCCTACTTCATGCCTTCATACTCTTCTTTGCCAGGACATATTTGCACTTCTGGACTTCCTCCAGGAAGTCTTCACAGATTAACTTTGATTAACTTTATTTTACAATCACCTGTTTATTTCTCCTAAATTCCCTTGGCAATTTTATAAAAGTTTTCACCACACTGACTGATGCTAATTTATAATTAATTATCTTAGACATCTTTGTTTAGGTTTTGTCTCACCAGTTAGATTAATGTTCTCCAAGATTCTTGGTTCCCCATACAAAGGTTTATCTTGACATTTAGACACAAAATACAATTATGGAGCTAGGAGCTGGCTCAATGTTTTCACAGATATGGTTTCATTTAAGTATCAAAAAGATCCTGTGTGGTATTGTCACCTTAGCCCCTCTTTACAGATGCTGAAGTTGAAATTTGGAGATGTTAGGTAATTTCTCTCAGTGTTTTACAACAACTAAACAATGATGCTAGAATGAAGATTCAGGTGGCTATTGTTTTCTCAAAGCCTGAGCCCCTTCCACTAGTAAATGCTTATAGAACAATGTATTGCTCATAGTACTATGATCTGATTTGACAACAAAAAATTTTCTTATATGTAGAAGGTTAAGATACAGATGCGCACACACACATACACACACACACACAGGAATCTTAGCAAAACAAAGAGTATGATTCTAAGAGAAGACCCTTGGAAAACTCTGAAAACTTGATTTGCTCCCTTATGTCCTGATTTAGAACCAGAAAAATCTGATTCAAATCCTTGTAGCTGTGTGGCTTTGAGAACTTTAATTTACTCTTCTGAATTTCAGTTTTTTCTCCATGCAAAATGGGGAGGTGTAGTAGCTGTGCTGAGTGAAGAAAATATATGAAAAACACTTATAATGGTGTCTGGGAAATAGTAGGTATTCAATCAATGATATTAATTATTATGATTAGTATCATTATCATCATCATTATTACTGGAACACTTGCAAAAATGATCTCACAGCCATTTTACCACAAGAAAACAGTCTGATAAATTGTCTAAAACAAATTGATATTTTTAATAGGGTGCTTCATTTACAGGGGATGAATTTTAAAAATTAGGAAGTTAACTAGGGGCTATGACAAACTCAAACAAAGGGCTACATATGTTTGTATTTTAGGCAAAACTATTTCATTCAAGGAGATGCAATCATGTGGAATAATTTGTCAATTAAGGTGGTCAGAGCAAATGTTGTCTGTATAAATGAGCTTTTGCAGCCAGCAAGACATTTTAATGATGTGTGAGCCAATAGCAAAGGCTGCAGAGACAAAGCTGAGGTGGAAATGAGTCCCTAGAACAGGCATGTTAAGGAGAATGGCCTTTTCCTGTCCAGCAATTCCTTATGGCATTATAATTCATCACTGGTGGTTTATAAAAGGCAGTGAAATGGCCTCCTTTGGCTGTCAAATAGGAAAATAATTCATCAGTTCAAGTCCATAAATCATTTCTTGGTGCCAGGAGAACTTTATATAGCTAGAAATCTCCCCATGATTTGGCACCACTCTCCAGTGGGGATCCTAAGAAATAACTGGGAAGCACCAGATGCAGAAGCCTAAGTGATGAGATGCTTAGGCATGGGTCTGCAGGCAGAGAAGGTTGATTCATTTCTGGGGCACATTGCCTTGATCCTCTCTGACTGGTTAGAAAAAACACCCGGTTGTGTTTCTGGCTTATAGTAATCATTTGATATATTTGTTGGATGAGTGAATTTTAATGTTTTGTGTGTTTTGAATTCTTTGCATCAGACCCTACCTGTAATTTCTGATAATTCTCTTCAGCTGTACTCTGGGAAAATGAGATGGCAAGGCTGTAATAATAATGTTCAGAGATATTGGATCAATACCCTGAGTCGTTTGCTCAATTTTGATATTCAGGGCATCATAGCTTCACTATAAACTTTGGCATAAAAGTTGCATGAGTAATAATTGGGCTTGAATTTTTTTTCTGATAAAAGGTGTTTAACATTATAATTAAATCATCTAATCCACCTTGCTTCTAAAACGGACATCTGTTAATATCAATATCCTTATCTTTTGTGCCAGTAAAATTATCTTCACAATGCTATTTAATTTACGTCCTGTCTACAATATGAGGTGAAAGGTGAAAGGGACATTTTGGGACAAGTGAACAAGTATTTAGTGTCTAATACAGTGATTATCAACCCTGGATCCACAATGAATATATTTGATTTTTTTTAACCTTCATCAAATATTCATTGTGCAGAGTAGAAGTGAGCTAAAAGAGACATGTTCTGCCCTAATAGAGCTTGTAGTGTAATGTGGGGTGGGAATAGATAAGAGACAAAACGAAAAACACATGTATAAGTATATAATTAATAATTGCAGTAAGTGATATAAAGGAAAATAACTGAGAAGTAGGTAGGCTGTTACTTTATATTGGACCATTGGAGAAGGTCTACTTGAAGCAAAATAACATTTAGGCTGGACCCTGAAGGTTAAGAAAAAGCCATCATGGTGAAAGATGATCAGAAAAATATTTCAGAGGGAATAGCATGTGTTGACTTTGAGGTGCCAAAGATCCCTGCATGCTTAGGGAACAGAAAGAGAGTGATGTGGCTGGATCACAGGGAGTAGTGACGGGGAGTGGGACAAAATGAGATTGGAAAGGTAGGCAAGGACCAGATAACACAGTGCCTTTTAGGGTTTTGTTTTTATCCTAGAGTGGGAGGACACCTTTTGATGATTTTAAGTAGAACAATGTCACATTCCTTCTGACTTACGTAAAAATAATCTTCCTCTGGATGCTTCATGGATAATAGATGGAAGGAGGCAGGGAGACAGGTTAAGAGGCCATTACAGCATCCAAAAGAAAGATGATGATGGCTTGGACTAGAGTGGTGGTGATAGAGATAGTAAAATGTGGACAGATTCAAGAGATATTATAGAGATAAAAATGACTGGACTTTCTCATGATGATTCCTAGGTTTTTGGTTTCAGTAATAGAGTAGACACTAGTTGTATTTACTGAACTGAATTAGAGTGGGGGAGACAAGATTTTGTGGCAAGATCCAAGAGTTCTGTTTTGGCCATTTTTATTTGAGATACCCACTAGACATCCTGGAGGAGATGTTGAATAGGCAGTTGGATATGTAAGTCCTGCATTCAGGGAGAAGTCTGGGATGGAGGTATAAATTTGGGAGCAGTCTGCATGGTATATAAGGTAGAATACAATGAAATACTAAATTGTGTGTGGCAACTGATGATTACTATAGGAGATCAATGAAAACTGCAGCTCCTAGACCCTGTGTTACATATTTTCTCCAGGATCAGGACAGTGTAATAAAGCCACTTATCATGATTTTTCCAAACCTCATCAACTTGCTAAATATCAGGCATGCTGTCTGTACTTGTATTTTTGCTGATATGTGGGAATGACATCCTGTATTTAGCTGACATTTGAATCCGTCAGAGCTAGAGGAATATAACTATTGCCATAATAACTACAGACACTATTTATAATCTATTTAAGGTACCGTATAAATCACTTTACAAATATTTATTTCTAATCATTACTCCAGCCCTTCAAAGTACGGGCCCCAATTTTTATATAAAGAAACTCAGATTCAAGAAGTTACATGACTTGCTCAAGGCCACACAGCAAGTATACAGCTGTCCATTCCCTATTCCAATCCCACACTTTAGGAAACATGATTCTAAATTTCCTTTCAAATTCTTCAGATTTCCTAAGTCTTTTACACCCTAATGAAAATAAAGAAAATACTGAGGTGTGCAAACTTATTGCTAAATCTCCTCAATTTTGAATAAAAGTCTGCTAATTTGGATTGTTGCACGGGGCCCGGTCCTTGATTCCTGGTGCATGCACACATCCTGCTGTTGGGATACTCAGCACTGGCTGATCATTCTTCACCCTCCCAGGTTTACTGAGATAAAATTGACACTTAAGCTTGCTGGCCATTCTGAAGGTGACTGCCTACCTAGACTAGCAGCTGCCTTTATAATTTTGGGATACCTTGTTCTGAATTCTTAATTTGATGTTTACTTCCAACAGGAGTATAATTCCCTAAGTGCAGGACAATGAGAGGAGCATAGAACCTGGTATGTAGTTGGTTCACAATAAATGATAGCTATTATGATAATTTTCATCACCTCATTGAATGATAACTTCACAAAAGCCTTGTGAAGTAGGTGTTATTATTTTACTGGTAAGAAAATCAAAACTCTGAGGTTAAGTAACTTGCCCAAGGTCACACGGCTATTAAGGGACTAAGTTGGAATTTGAAGGCCACTCTCTAATTTCTTTTTTTTTTTAAATAAATAAATTTATTTATTTATTTATTTTTGGCTGTGTTGGGTCTTTGTTGCTGTGCACAAGCATTCTTTAGTTGCAGTGAATGGGGGCTACTCTTCGTTGCAGTGTGCGGGCGTCTCATTGTCGTGGCCTCTCCTGTTGCGGAGCACAGGCTCTAGGCACACAGGCTTCAGTAGTTGTGGCATGTGGGCTCAGTAGTTGTGACTTGCAGGCTCTAGAGCTCAGGCTCAGTAGTTCTGATGCACGGGCTTAGTTGCTCAGCGGCATGTAGGATCTTCCCAGGCCAGGCCTCGAACCCGTGTCCCTTGCATTGGCAGGCAGATTCTTAACCACTGCACCACCAGAGAAGCCCCGAATCTCTCTAATTTCTAAGCTTATAATCCATACCTCCTCAAGTTGAATGAGAAGGTGAAGCCAGGGGACTGTGCTAGAGAACATTGGGAGGTAAATTTAGATAGGTAAAGTAGACTTGATTACTGGAGGACCTTGAGTGCCAGGGAGAATAACTCATATTCTTGGAATATTTGGGAATATGCACAATGGAAGAGCTATGATTTTTCTCACAGATAAGCAGGGTCCAGCATTTGGATGTTAGGTACCTGTTTCCCAACTAAAATCCCTCACAACTGTGCATAAACCCTGCTCCTTAGCCTGTGCCTCTTAGAGCCCAGAGGGCTTGCCTTCCCTTGTGCTTTCTGGTTTGCACACCTTTCCTTCTTATAGTTCCTCATTTTAACTCAATTCTAGGAAGATTTTTCTGAGTCTCTTCTCTGCAAAGGCACTAAAGTAATTGCTGCTGCACTGGTTGTTGGGGGCATGCAGGTACACCATACCAGCTGGCCTATGTAAGTCTGGGGATGGGAAGGACTAAGAAGAAAGATACGGGAGAGATAGCCAAAATAATTTCCTTAGAGCTTCTGCAAGAGAGAGCACACATTTATACTGTCCTGTCAATCAAATATTCTCCAATTCTTGGAGGCTTCTTTTTCAGTTGATTGATCAATTGATTTTTACTCAGTTGGATTTTAGCTACACAGACTTTTGATTTACCCAGTAACATCTGCGAAGTAGAAATAGCTTCAGGAGGGGATAAGAGCTAGAAGAGACTTCGATGAGAATATGATCTGATTCCCTCATGTTTTTACATGAGGTAGCAGAATCCAGAGAGGTTAATTTATGTACCCTAAAGACACAGTTTGGGAGTAGATAAGCTGGTATTTGTCCTAATACAATGCTGCTTTCTACCACTTTCTACTGCTCCACAGTGCCTTTCTAACTTAGTCCTAAATCTTGCCTCAGAGGCTTTTTTATGCCAAATTTAATTGATATCTTCATTATAATTGAAATATTTAAATCAGATTAATGTAAAGACTTCAGAGAGTTCTGCTTATCTGGTTTATAAAAGTCATTCAAGCAAAACTGTGGAAGTATGTGGGATTTTTGACATTTTCCAGAAGCTATTAACTGATATTCTTCACTAATTCTCAGAATGTACATTAAAAGAGGACAATTTTCAAACTAGCCCTTACAAACTCCATATTTATCCCTTTTTGGTTGGTTCACAAGTCAATTTTGTACTCCAAAGATTTTTTGATCCTCAAAACCTTCTCCCCTCCTTAGGGATTATATGCACTACAAAATCAACTCATGGACTATGTCATGAACATTGAAGTCTATTAGCAGGGAGATACCAGGAAGCAGAACTGAGAAAATCACCCCAGCAGTCTCCCTTGCTCTAGAAAAAGTATGGTGAGTGGAAAGAGCACAAGATTTAAAGTCAGAAAGATTTGGTTTCAAATTCTTTCTTTAACAGTAACTTGCCAAATGACCCTGGGTAAGTTATTGAACTTCTCTAAGCCTGCATGTCTACATCTGTTTGTATACTTTTACCCTGCAGAGTTCTTGAGAGAATTTGAGATAACAGAGTAAATGATACCCATTTCTATCATTGCCATTGTCATTATGAATATTATTTACTGGTCCTATGACCAGTACTACTAGTACTAGTACTACCACTGCTACTACTATTACTACCACTAACCTACTTAGTAGGCTGAAAGGAAGGAAACGGCCCTCACATATAGTATATTGGCAGATGGAATCAGCTCAAGAGCAGAAAAGCCTTGACACAGGATAGAACAGAGCAGCTTCTAATAATACATTAAAAGTTAGAAAGTGCAAATAACTTACTCAGTAAAAATAGTACTTTAGTTGAGTTATAGAATATATGACTTCATAAATAAAAGTGTTAGAAAAATAACCCTCTCATTAAACTAGAAGTTAAGTTCCATTAGGACAGGAGTTATATCAATCTTGCCCCTTTGCATTCCTCTCTTTAGCACAGTGCTTGAAACAACTTTGTTTCAAAGATGAAAGAATATTTATTGAATAAGCGATAGAAATTCCTAGAAGTAAAACTGTGTATTCTTTAGCTTGCTGTTGTTTCTGTATAGTTGTATTTTTTTATTTGCTTAAAATATATTTGAGAGCACAAGCAAGAAGAACTACAATCCTGCAGCCTGTGGAACAAAAACCACATACACAGAAAGAGAGACAAGATGAAAAGGCAGAGGGCTATGTACCAGATGAAGGAACAAGATAAAACCCAAGAAAAACAACTAAATGAAGTGGAGATAGGCAACCTTCCAGAAAAAGAATTCAGAATAATGATAGTGAAGATGATCCAGGACATCGGAAAAAGAATGGATGCAAAGATCCAGAAGATGCAAGAAATGTTTAACAAAGACCTAGAAGAATTAAAGAACAAACAGAGATAAACAATACAATATCTGAAATGAAAACTACACTAGAAAGAATCAAGAGCAGAATAACTGAAGCAGAAGAACGGATAAGCAACCTGGAAGACAGAATGGTGGAATTCACTGCTGCAGAACAGAATAAAGAAAAAAGGATGAAAATAAATGAAGACAGCCTAAGAGACCTCTGGGATAACATTAAACACAACAACATTCACATTATAATGTTCGCAGAAGGAGAAGAGAGAGAGAAAGGACCCGAGAAAATATTTGAAGAGATTATAGTTGAAAAATTCCCTAACATGGGAAAGGAAATACCACCCAAGTCCAGGAAGCATAGAGAGTCCCATACAGGATAAACCCAAGGAGAAACACGCTGAGACACATAGTAATCAAATTGGCAAAAATTAAAGGCAAAGAAAAATTATTGAAAGCAGCAAGGGAAAAATGACAAATAACATACAAGGGAACTCCCATAAGGTTAACAGCTGATTTCTCAGCAGAAACTCTACAAGCCAGAAGGGAGTGGCAAATCCCTTTGAAATGATGAAAGGGAAGAACCTACAACCAAGATTACTCTACCTGGCAAGGATCTCATTCAGATTTGATGGAGAAATCAAAAGCTTTACAGAAAAGCAAAAGCTAAGAGAATTCAGCATCACCAAACCAGCTCTACAACAAATGCTAAAGAAAATTCTCTAAGTGGGAAACACAAGAGAAGAAAAGGACCTACAAAAACAAACCCAAAACAATTAAGAAAATGGTCGTAGGAACATACATATTTATAATTAACTTAAATGTGAATGGATTAAATGCTCCAACCAAAAGAAACAGGCTTGCTGAATGGATACAGAAACAAGACCCATATATAGGCTGTCTACAAGAGACCCACATCAGACCTAGGGACACATACAGACTGAAAGTGAGGGGATGGAAAAAGATATTCCATGCAAATGGAAATCAAAAGAAAGCTGGAGTAGCAATACTCATATCAGATAAAATAGAGTTTAAAATAAAGAGTGTTTACAAGAGGCAAGGAAGGACACTACATAATGATCAAGGGATCAATCCAAGAAGAAGATATAACAATTATAAACATATATGCAGCCAACATTGGAGCACCTCAATATATAAGGCAACTGCTAACAGCTATAAAGGAGGAAATCGACAGTAATACAATAATAGTGGGGGACTTTAACACCTCACTTACACTGATGGACAGATCATCCAAAATGGTAATAAATAAGGAAACAGAAACTTTAAATGACACAATAGACCAGATAGATATAATTGATATTGATAAGACATTCCATCCACAAACAGCAGATTACACATTCTTCTCAAGTGTGCACAGAACATTCTCCAAGATAGATCACATCTTGGGTCACAAATCAAGCGTAGTAAATTTAAGAAAATTAAAATCATATCATCTTTTCTGGCCACATTGCTATGAGATTAGAAATGAATTACAGGGAAAAAAACTTAAAAAACACAAACACATGGAGGCTAAACAATACATTACTAAATAACCAAGAGATCACTGAAGGAATCAAAGAGGAAATCAAAAAATACCTAGAAACAAATGACAATGAAAACACAACGATCCAAACCATATGGGATGCAACAAAAGCAGTTGTAAGAGGGAAGTTTATAGCTATACAAGCCTACCTCAAGAAACAAGGAAAATCACAAATAAACAATCTAACCTTACACCTAAAGGAACTAGAGAAAGAAGAACAAACAAAACCTAAAGTTAGCAGAAGGAAAGAAATCATAAAGATCAGAGCAGAAATAAATGAAGTAGAAACAAAGAAAACAATAGCAAAGATCAATAAAACTAAAAGCTAGTTCTTTGAGAAGATAAACAAATTTGATAAACCATTAGCCACACTCATTAAGAAAAAGGGGGAGAGGACTCAACTCAATAATTAGAAAAGAAAAAGGAGAAGATACAACAGACACTGCAGATATACAAAGCATCCTAAGAGACTACTGCAAGCAAATCTATGCCAATAAAATGGACAACCTGGAACAAATGGACAAATTCTTAGAAGGGTATAACCTCCAACACTGAACCAGGAAGAAATAGAAAATATGAACAGACCAATCACAAGTAATAAAATTGAAACTATGATTAAAAATCTTCCAACAAACAAAAGTCCAGGACCAGATGGCTTCACAGGTGAATTCTATCAAACATTTAGAGAAGAGCTAACACCCATCCTTCTCAAACTCCTCCAAAAATATTGCAGAGGAAGGAAGACTCCCAAACTCATTCTACAAGGCAACCATCACCCTGATGCTAAAACCAGAAAAAGATACTACGAAAAAAAGGAAATTACAGAGCAATATCACTGATGAATATAGATGTAAAAATCCTCAACAAAATACTACCATACAGAATCCAACAACACATTAAAAGGATCATACCACCATGATCAAGTGGGATTTATCCCAGCGATGCAAGGATTCTTCAGTATATACAAATCAATCAATGTGATACACCATATTAACAAATTGAAGAATAAAAAAACATATGATCATCTCAATACATGCAGAAAAAGCTTTTGACAAAATTCAACACCCATTTATGATAAAAACTCTCCAGAAAGTGGGCATAGAGGGAACATACTTCAACATAATAAAAGCCATATACGACAAACCCACAGCAAACATCATTCTCAATTGTGAAAAACTGAAAGTATTTCCTCTAATATCAGGAACAAGACAAGGATGTCCACTGTCACCACTATTATTCAACATAGTTTTGGAAGTCCTACCCACAGCAATCAGAGAAGAAAAAGAAATAAAAGGAATACAAATTGGAAAAGAAGAAGTAAAACTGTCACTGTTTGCAGATGACATGATACTATACATAGAAAATCCTAAAGATGCCACCAGAAAACTAGTAGAGCTAACCAATGAATTTGGTAAAGTTGCAGGATACAAAATTAATGCACAGAAATCTCTTGCATTCCTATACATTAATGATGAAAAATCTGAAAGAGAAATTAAGGAAACACTCTCACTTACCACTGCAACAAAAAGAATAAAATATCTAGGAATAAACCTACCTAGGGAGACAAAAGACCTGTATGCAGAAAAATATGACACTGATTAAAGAAATTAAAGATGATACCAACAGATGGAGAGATATACCATGTTCTTAGATTGGAAGAATCAATATTGTGAAAATGATTATACTACCCAAAGCAATCTACAGATTCAATGCAATACCTATCAAATTACCAATGGCATTTTTTATGGAACTAGAACAAAAAAATCTTAAAATTTGTATGGAGACACGAAATACCCCAAATATTCAAAGCAGTCTTGAGGGAAAAAAACGGAGCTGGAGGAATCAGACTCCCTGACTTCTGACTATACTACAAAGCTACAGTAATCAAGACAATATGGTACTGGCACAAAAACAGAAATATAAATCAATGGAACAAGATAGAAGGCCCAGAGATAATCCCCTGCACCTATGGTCAACTAATCTATGACAAAAGAGGCAAGGATATAAAATGGAGAAAAGACAGTCTCTTCAATAAGTTGTGCTGGGAAAACTGGACAGCTACATGTAAAAGAATGAAATTAGAACACTCCCTAACACCATACACAAACTCAAAATGGATTAGAGACCTAAATGTAAGACCGGACACTATAAAACTCTTAGGGGAAAACATAGGAAGAACACTCTTTGACATAAATCACAGCAAGATCTTTTTTGATCCACCTCCTAGAGTAATGGAAAGAAAAACAAAAATAAACAAATGGGACCTAATGAAACTTCAAATCTTTTGCATAGCAAAGGAAACCATAAACAAGACAAAAAGACAGCCCTCAGAATGGGAGAAAATATTTGCAAATGAATCAAATGGACAAAGGATTAATCTCTAAAATATGTAAACAGCTCATGCAGCTCCATATTAAAAAAACAAACAACCCAATCCAAAAATGGGCAGAAGACCTAAATAGACATTTCTCCAAAGAAGACATACAGATGGCCAAGAAGCACATGAAAAGCTGCTCAGCATTGCTAATTATTAGAGAAATGCAAAACAAAACTACAATGAGGTATCACCTCACACCAGTTAGAATGGGCATCATCAGAAAATCTACAAACAACAAATGCTAGAGAGTCTGTGGAGAAAAGGGAACACTTTTTCACTGTTGGTGGGAATGTAATTTGATACAGCCACTATGGAGAACAGTATGGAAGATCCTTAAAAAACTAAAAATATTATTACCATATGATCCAGCAATCTCACTACTGGGCATATACCCAGAGAAAACCATAATTCCAAAAGACACACGCACCCCAGTGTTCACTGCAGCACTGTTTACAATAGCCAGGTCATGGAAGCAACCTAAATTCCCATTGACAGATGAATGGATAAAGAAGGTGTGGTACATATATTCAATGGAATATTAATCAGCCATAAAAAGGAACGAAATTGGGTCATTTGTTGAGATGTGGATGGATCTAGAGACTGTCATACAGAGTGAAGTAAGTCAGAAAGAGAAAAACAAATATTATATATTAATGCATATATGTGGAACCTAGAAAAATGGTACAGATGAACTGGTTTGCAGGATAGAATTTGAGACGCAGATGTAGAGAACAAATGTATGGACACCAAGGGGGGAAAGCCGCGGGGGGGTGGAGGTGGGGGTGTGATGAATTGGGCGATTGGGATTGACATATATACACTGATGTGTATAGAATTGATGACTAATAAGAACCTGCTGTATAACAAAGTAAATAAAATTCAAAATTTCACATACACAAATATATATATATATATATATATATATATATATATATATATATTTGAGATCCAACTGTATGACAGACACTGTGCAAAGCTCTGGGAATGCAGTGGGAAGCAAAATCATACACAGTTATTACATTTAAGAGCTTAAAATCTAGTGGGAGAAACAGAACTTAAACAATCAGAAAAATAAATATGAAGCTTTAATTATGAAAATAGTATGAAGGAAAGAGCTACATCTGTTAAAAGAACATGTATTAGGGGGATTTGACCTAATCAGAGAGTTCAGGAAAGGCTTCTTAGAGAAAGTAAAGCTTTAGCAGACATACAAAGTGTAAATGGGCATTAACTAGGAAAAGAAAGGAAGGAAGGGCTTTTCTCGCAAAAGCATCAGCATGTACAACTGTGCTCTGTGGAGAGATCATGGTAAATACCAGAAGCTAAAATAAGGCCAACTTCAGCTGGCTGGAGTGAAGTGAGGGAGGAAAAGACTAGAATAAAATGAGGCTAAGGTGGCGATTAGGAGACAGACAATGTAGGGCCTTTATGCCACACTAAAGATTGCCTCTTTATCCTAAGAGTAATGGAAAGCCATTAAAGTGATTTTAAGGAAGGGTATGGCAATGAACCCATCAGATGATTTCAGTATGGAGAATGGATTCGAGGGGAGCCAGAATAGATGGGATTGCTCTAGTCTAGGCTAGAGGTGATAGTAACTTGGACTAGGGTGGAAGTTGTGGTGATGGAGAGAAGCAGATGGACTTGAGGGGCTAGTTAGAATGTAAAATCAACAGGACTTGATGATAGATTAGATATGGAGTATTAGATGAGTAGAAGGCTATCTCTTAAGTAATTCTTAGGCTCCTTGCTTGTTCAACTGGATGGACTGTGGTGCCTTTCAGTGAGAGGTCCAGGTACGACAAGGTTTATTCAATCACAGATCTTTCTATATGCTACTATGTGCTAGGTATCATGATAGGTGTTGGAGATTCAGAGATGAATAAATTTTGGTGCTTATCCTCAAGAACCTCACAGTCTAATCAGGGAGGGGTACAGAAAATTAGCATGTAGTTACAGTGAGTTCAGTGGTGGACTAAATATCTGATAGGCGTCTGCCAAGGGTGCTATGGAAGCCTAGAGGAGGGGAATTGGCTAGAGACTAGACAGAGTTAGGGAACTGTGTTCAGGGAGGCCAAAGAATAGAGGGGTCATTGTGGAGTTGGGTTATTTTGGATTTATATGCACTCATTTGTCGGACATGTTCACTAGACATTAAGCTTTGTAAAGGAAAAGATACCCTTTTCCCCCTTCCTCCTTCTCTATCCTCCGCTTAGTACAATATGCAACCTGGCTGTATATTCTATGCCTATGAGTCAAGAGGCAATTTCTAGTGTCACTGACTGATTTCTCAATCTCTGGCAGACTCTTAAGTGTTCCTCTCTCATTATAAGATACAACAGACTCCTGAAAAGTTGTGTGTAAATCAAATTGGGGCAAATTAAATCCTGCTTTAAATAAACAGGGTAGTTTGCTATTTAGTTTTATAAATTAAAATATTATTTTCAAATTTTCTTCCATATACTCCCATTTAATTCCTCAGCTTTGCTTAAGGCAGTACCTATTATTTTATTGTTTTATTTAACTAACTTCTAAATAGATTTTTCTCACATTCATTTATTTTTAAATCAACTTTATTGAGATGAAGTTTATATTCAATAAAACGCACCCATTAATGAGTTTTGACAAATATCTGCTACTATGTAACCCTACAAAGTTGTAGTTAATCCCCTTCACTCCAGGTCCCAGGAAATCATCTATCTACTCTTTGTCACTTGATTAGTTTGGGCATGGCTCTCACATTTAATGGACTCTAGTGAATTGTTCTGAGCATATACTGGGGGAAAAACACTCCCCCTTTTATTTACTTTAAATTAGAATTCTTATATCCTAACCTTATGGCTGTATATGAGTGACTACATAGACTAGGGGAAAATGGTGATCACATCATGCTTGTTTTAGTATGCATCCTTGGGTCGTGGTGGTGGTGGTACTGTTTGCAAAGAGGGAATTCTGGGAAAAATAATCTGCGGGGGGCTGGCTACAAAATAATGGGCCTTCATCACAGGCTTTCAGTCATTTCCACACAAACTAAGTTACCATTAGGTATTGGTACTGTCTTTTTCTTTTTGTTAAAACTGTCATTTTTAACCTTCATAGGACAAAGCTAGTTTATTGGAATGGGCACAGGACTTGCCATACGGACTAGAGTTTAATTCTTGTCTTACCCTTTTGCCAGTTGTATGAACCTGAACAAGGCACCTAGCTTTTCTGAGTGTCAGTTTCCCCCATCTGTAAAGTGAGAATAGTAAATTCTTTATAGGATTATCATGAAGATTAAAAGTCATATTGCATATAAATTCTGCCTGGCACGGAAGAGCTATTAATGAATGCAGGTCCTTCTAATCCCAAATCATAGAACACAAATAAGAATTTACTGAATACATACTTTTCCTGATAGTGTGCTAAGGAGGCCTGAGATGATTGAGAAGAAGATTAAGTTATAAGTTCATAGAATGATGAAACTGGAAGAAGTTTTAGTCTAAAACTCTCATTTGATTGGAGATCATAAGAATCTAGAGGGTCGAAGTGACTTGCTTGATATTAACAACCAGTGTGTTTGGTCATCCATTCAATCAACAAATATTTATCAAGCATCTAATATACTCTGAGTATTATTCTAGGGGATGAAGATTTAGTAGTTGCAAAAAACCCCAACTATCTTCATGGAGTGTACACTTTAGTGGAGGAAGATAGGAAGATTGACAATAAACAAATGAGCTGTGTGTGTGTGTGTGTGTGTGTGTGTGTGTGTGTGTGTGTTTGGGAGAGAGAGGGATGGAGAGAGAGGCGTGCTGTGGAGAAAAATCAAGCAAGATGGTAGGGAATTTTGACTATATTATACAGAATGGTCAGAGCAAGCCTCATTTATAAGGTTGTATTTGAACAGAGACCTGGCAAAAGGGAGGGATTTTTGTCGTGTTGATATCTCAGGAATGATTATTTTAGGCAGAGGGGTAGCAAGTGTAAAGGCCCTGGGTGAGAGCCTTTAGGCTTCACTGAACAATAAGGAGGCCAGAGTGGTTGGAGTAGAGTGAACAGTGGAGAATTAGAGAGGAATTAGAAGTTGATGTCTTGAGGAGGTGGTAGGGTCAGATCATGTAGGGCTATGTATGCAGTTGTAAGGATTTTGGCTTTTACTCACAGATGAAAAGCATTGGAGGGTTCTGAGCAGAGACTTGGCATGGTATGGTATATTTTACAAGGTGCATTCTGGACCCCGGGTGGAACCCAGACTTAACAGGCAAGGACTGGAGCAGGGAGACCAATTAAGAGGATATTGCTATAGTCCAGAGGGAAGATGATGGTGACTTGAACTAGGGTGTTAGCAGCAAGGGGAATTAAAAGTGATAGAGTTCTGATTATATTTTGAAGTTAGAACCAACAGTTTTTGGTTCTATTGAGTGTGGGGTGTGAGAGAAAGAGACAAGTCACAGATGATTCCAGATTTCTTGGCTTGTGTAACTAAGAGTGGATTTGCTGATTATTGAGATGGGGAAGATTAGGGATCAGGAATTTGGTTTTCTACATGTTTAATTTGAGACATCTCAGACATCTGAGTGGAGATGTTGAGTACATGAGTCGAAGGGAGAAGTCCACCATAGAGAAATCCAGTTGGGAGTGAACAGCATATAAATGATAAGCAAATTCATGAGATCATTGGGGAATGTAGTTAGATAACAGAAGTAGTCCAAGTTCTGAACTGTGAATGCATGCCAGCATTAGAGGCCGGTGATATGAGGGAGACTACAGAGGAGATTGAAGAGGAGCACCCAATGAAGCAAGAGGAAAACCAAGAGGGAGTAAGTGAAGATAGTGGATCAAGGAGAGTGAGGACTGTGTTGAATGCTGTTGACTGGTCATGTAAGGTAGGGATCAGAACTGACCTTTTGATTTAGAAACATGGCTATTGCTAGTTGACAAAAATCTCAATCCTTACATCTGTTTTCCTTTCACTATACCATGATGCCTTTTCATATTCTTGTCCTTGAGAGTATTTCTTCATTCCTTTATTAGCATTTACTTAAGAGCCTGTTGTGTGCTGGGCATTGGTCTGTTGTGTGCCAGGTGCTAAAACCCAAAGATAAATAAGCTTTGATCTCTGTCCCTAGGGAATCCATGGTATTGTAGACAAATGAGATACATTAACAATGATAATATAGCATGTTTAGTGCTGCAGTAGAAATATGAACAAAATATTATGGGAACACAGAATTCATCTTGGGTGGAGGTGGAGCATGGTGGAAAGCTTTGCAAAGGGGGTGACTTTCAACAAAGAGAATTCAGCAGTGGGTAAAGGTCCAGTAACCATAAGCAGAATTTATCTTGAAATGCTTTATACAGTTGAAACATCTGTACGAAACATCAGAATATTGTTTTGAAAGATGGATTGTAATTTATCAAGTGGACAAGTGAAGAAGGGCCGGAGAGATAGGCAAAGGGCCAAATGATTCAGCGTCCTGGGTGCCATGCTAAGGAACTTAGATTTTATCTTGCAGATGATTCATTGTCATTGAAGACTTTAAGTGGGGGAAGATTTCTATATTAGAGGACTTAGTGGTGATAAATTGGGAAGGGGGAAGAGAAAAGAAGTTAAGTGAATACATTCCTTATTTTCTGCTTGGCTGATTGAGTTGATGGTTATACCAAAGTCTCCAAGATCATTGAAGTTCCAGTATTGAGTATGTCGGAAGGAGTACAAATTTCTTGCTCAAATTTGATTAGAATCGAGTATCCTTACACTAGAGAAGTGAATACTGAAAAACCAGATGCTTTACTAATGCTTAATGGAGTTGGATTTTCCTCTAAGTGAACCGTCCAAGTTCATTGAACTTTACTTTTCTAATAGGAACATTTCTCTTTTGCTAAGGCAAAAGTGGGTCAAGTGCTGGGACACATGGCTCTGAAGGGCCATCAGATGAAATCCACAGCTGGGCCCTTAGTCCCTCATAAAGACCATTTCTGCCTATTTAAAGCCTCCTCTAGGCTTGATCAAAATCAAAACCCTTTAAAATATAATGAATTATTACATTTTGTGCTGAATCACTACTTGTCTAAGCCTCTTACATAGAACAGGATGTTTGAGAATTGAGTTCACTAGGAACTTTGTACAACTTTTTGTGCTTTAGAAAAAAAAAGGAAACAAGAATCTTATAGAACAGATGTATTAGAGGTATATATTTTCAATGGCAAAAGGCCTTCCTATGGCCTTTAAATATCTGTTTACTCTTCATTAACTGTTTGAGAGAAGGGAAACAAGGGTGAAACTTTATCGTGAAGGCCTGTGTCCAACTGAATTCTAATGCTTCTCAAATTATCATAATGGATTTGTGGCATTTATGAAATGATCACAAAGTCATCAGAAATATAAGCCACAATTCTCAAACATAGGCCTTTTGTTCTGTTAGGAATTATTGGTGAAGTCACTTAGCTTTATTAAAGAAACAAAGAGGATACCTCTGTCAGTCTTTATTTATTTTTGAATATGTAATACTAGCACACAGCAAAAAAATACAAACTACAAATATGTATGCACTGAAAAATCTCTCTTGTACCTCCAACCCCTTACTTAAATGCAATCATTTTTTTTCCAGTTTCTTGGATATCATCCACTATTCAATTGCATGTAACAGTGATTCTCAAAGTATAAATCAAGTATTCTCAGAAGCCCCAAGACCCTTTTGTGGGATCCATACAAGTTCAAGACTATTTTCCTAATAATGCTGATAAAATGAATGGTGATATTAACAAATATCCAGCAATTCCATTTCCAGGGAGGTTATACATATGTATAATGACATCAAAAGGTGTCTGAGAATACTTGATTCCCCAAAACCTTGTCAGCACAGTTTTTCCTCAAATGTCTTGCTCTTTGCCAAGCATATGGCAAAAACATTATATCTTATTGTAGGTTTATTTGATTTATCTTATTATGATTGGGGTTAAACATGTCTTCATATATTTCAAAACTATTACATTTTACATTTCTGTGAACCATATAGTTTCACTTCTTTAAAAAGAACCTTGGCACAGGCAATCTTTAAATTTCTAAATATAATTCTTAGAAAAATTAATGTAAACTTCAATTTTCCCTTTAGGAATGCGCTCAGTACCTTAAACATTAAGAGCCCTTTCAGTTCAGATATTCAGCTTCAAAACAGTAACAGATCCAATTGAGCTATGTTAGAAGTTATCTTAGCAGGTTTACATCACAGTGATTGAACTGTTTGTAATATGATATAACTAAAACTAGAGAGTTGAGCAAAAGCAATTTGGAACAATAGATCATAATGTAATAAAAAACATTTTGTTCCTACATGTAAGTGATGTGCTGTTCCCTTTACCTGTCCTTTGTGGAAAACAATGGGTCACATTATTCCTGGATTTGTCACCATTTCCCACAGTTCAGTGGACAAGTTCTTCAAGATCCTGCAGTTTTCATTCACCAGACCTCTGCTTTCTTGGAGCCAAGGCAAAAGGAAATTTCTGTAGACTTTTATAAAAAAAAAAACTAGAGTTTAATAATGACTGGAGTAATTTCAGAAATGAGCCTATTCCATGAGAGAATAGGATTGAATTACAGTTACTATTTTTTTAATATGATGGAGCTTTTCACCCAACACAGATGTGAAAATTTTCTAACAAAGATCACAGCCATATAATTGGCATGTCTGTTTTGAGTCTGCTGGTGCAGAGGACACAACAAACAAAACTGCTGAAGAGAGTAGAGGAAGAGAGTAGAGGAGGAGTCACAGCAACACAAAAGGGGATCAGGGGAAAGCACAAAATATCTTTGGGAACCTCTCACTGCTAATTTTCAACAAAAGTTAGCCAAATGAAAAAATATGAAGATTTACCTTTATTTCTTGCTTTGCTGTTTAGTTGGCTATACTGACTGGGGAAATTTTAAATTAGTTATATACAGTAGTCTCCCCTTATCTGTGGGGGATACATTCCAAGACCCCCAATGGATGCCTGAAACTACAGACAGTACCAAGCACTATATATACTATGGTTTTTTCCTATACATACATACCTATGATAAAGTTTAATTTATGTTAGGCACGGTAAAAGACTAACAATAATAACTGATGATAAAATAGAACAATTATAAAAATATACTATAATAAAAGTTACGTGAACGTGGTCTGTCTCTCATAATATCTTTATTGTACACATTTAATGCCTTTTTCATCTTAACTAAGCACGTAACACATACTGTGGCTGTAACTTTTGCAGTGTAAGGTACAATAACAAAGCAAGCATAGATTTCTTTATCCTTCTACACAATTTCATGGATAGATGATTTGTTATTACTGTAGATCTTAGCAAACCTCAGCATGTGATCTTTTTTCTTTCTTTAATAAGTCGAGAACTTTCACCTTTTCACTTGAAAGACACACTTTACGGTTTCTCGTTGGCATGTCTGAATTGCCAGCATCACTACTCTTGAGGTTTGGAGCCATTACTAAGTAAAATAGAGCTTACTTGAACACAAGCACTGTGATACTGTGATAGCCAATCTGATAACCTGAATGGCTACTAAGTGACTGAAGGGCTGGATATGCCGGACAAAGGGATAATTTACATCCCTAGTGGGATGGAGCAAGTTGACTCAAGATTTCATCATGCTACTCAGAATAGCACATAATTTAAAACTTATGAATTTTTAATTTATGTAATTTTCTATTTAATATTTTCAGACCACAGTTGACCCCAGGTACATGAAAACATGGGAAGCAAAACCACAGATAAGGGGGGATTACTGTACAATGCTAGTGGAGGAGAGTGAATTGATTGACCAGTAAATAATCAGATTTTAGTAAGTGTCTACTATGTACTCAACCCTCTGTTAGATACTGTATAAGACATGAAACCCCTTTCTAGTGAAAGAACATGAAAGGGAAAATAGTTGTTGAGTCATATCAGGCATTGTACTATTGATAGATCCTTTATACATCCTATCTCATGTAAATGCTCAAAATAACCTTATGAAGTAGGCACTATTATTGGTACTTAACGGATATGCGGTTTAAGGCTTACAGAAGTAATTTACCAAAGGAGGCATGACTGGTAAATGGCAGATTCCCGATTTAAACTTAGGTCTGTCTGGCTCCAAAGTTTATGCTCTTTCTACTAATCATGTTTTCTCAGGTTATGGAGATAAATCTAATACATTTGAAATAATTAAAGAGCACACGATGGTAAAGTCAAACACTCCGTGGTTGAGTGTGTGTGTGTGTGTGTGTGTGTGTGTGAGTGAGTGTGTGTGTGTGTGTGTGTGTGTGAAAGCAATTCACTGTGAAACAGAGTAATTAGCAGAAGATCCCTCCTGACGTAGATGGGCTAGGGTAGGTAGGCATTTTTTTGTGATTGGTGGAGAAATAAGGGGGAGACATTCAAGACAGTGGCAACAATATGAGCACACTATAGAGGAAGGAACAAGCAGTACACGTTTGTGAGATTAATCAGTCTAACTTGAACATGAGGAGTTGTAGAAGATGAAGTTGAATAGGAAAAGTGGAGATAAATTACAGAGGACCTTGAAATCTATAACGTATAGTTAAGGCTTTTGGGACTAGGCAGTAGAGAACCATAGAAGATTTAGGCAGATTACTCCGACAGTGGTATGTTTGGTGGCAGAGTGACTAGATCTGAGGTTATTGAAGTAGTCTGATGTGAGGTAGATGAGTCTCCTTTCAATTATAGCATTGTAAGAGATAGGTTTCAAAGGCTTTGAATTATTTGCTTCAGGTCAAATTGATTAACTTTTGGTAGATGGTTAAACAAATGTAAAGTGAAGCCCATGATCTGGAGGTATATGTGAGTTAGTGACATCTAAATCACTAGGACTAAATCTAGAGCAATATTTTTTTCAAACTGTGGGGTATGGCCCATTAGTTGGTTATAAATCAGTGTCAAAGTTTGTGATTGATATTTTTAAATGAAATAGAAAATAGAATAGCATTGCGGATATTAAAAGAAAGTATGTTTGTGAAATTTTATTTCAGTTGTGTATGTACATGTGTGCACACATTTGCATTGAGTCATGCCATAAAATACATTTATTACTATGGCTTGTGGTAAAAAAGAAGTTTGAAAGTCTCTAATCTAGAGCAGAACACTGAATTAGTCTTTTTTCCTCCCATGTAAATTGTCAGCCTACATGATTGACTTTGAAAATTAGTTGAAAAGTCCTATCATCACTTTCCTTTTTGGGCCCTCTTTATCTGTTGCATGGTCCATTTCTAACCACCAAACTGACCTGTATGGTTTCAGTATATCAAGCACATAGTTTATGCCTAAAGTATATGCTTTAGCTTTCAAGGTCCTCTATAATTCATCTCCACCCTTCCTATCCAACTTCATTTTCTATAACTCCTCATGTTCAAGTTAGATTGATTAATCTCACAAAGATGTATTGTTTGTTTCTTCCTCTATAGTGTTCTCATATTTTTGCTTCACCTTGAATGCCCTCCCCTGATTTCTCCACAAATCACAAACTGCCCTACCAATCCATCACATACCCAGCTTCTAGATCAATATTTCTATAGCACTACTCACATAATGCCATTCTCCTTTACCTAAAGAAAGAATGGTCCTCCCTTCATTTATTTAATGTTCACTCAATAAGTGATGATTGTACCCCCAAAAAATGAAGCCCAAACTCTTGGTTTAGTCAGATATGCAAAGCCTTTTATATTATTGCCCCAAATATCTTTCCAACTTTACTGATTACTGTCGCACCACAGAGACCCCACGGATCAACTTAACTGTACTACTTGCTCTCTCCAGAATACATGTATTTTCATTTCCGCATGTCTTTGTTCATGTCATTCCTCATTTACTTGCCATTCTCATCCTTTAAGGCTCATATCAAATATTACCTCTTCTATCAATACTGTTATAATCCTGAATCAGCTGTGCATAGTTAATTCCTTCTCTGGACTCACAATACTTTTTATCACCCACGTGAGACTCATCGCATTCTGTCTTGCAGTATATTAATTGGGTTTATTCTCTTTTTTAGCGTTGCTTCTTGTTCACCTCTACAGTGGAAACAGTGCTTTGCATATGGTAGATGGTCAATAAACAGCTGCTAAATAAATAAGAATACTGAATCCATGACACAATTCAGTATCTTTTTGTTTTTATCTAAGCAGTATGACATTATATAGTTCAGCAAAGTATTTTCCCAATATTTTTCTCAGTGTTGCTGACAGCATGAGACAGAATGGACCGGAAGAAAGAGCACTGGGCTAGGAATCAGAAGAACTCAACACTAGTGTTGGCTCTGTCACCAGAAAATTCTGTCACCTTTAATATGCCATTTGATCTCTCTGGGTTTTTTTTTTTTTTTTTTTGGCTTAAGGGACTGGTCCTATAAAAATATGGGACTGGTCTAGTTAACTTAAAGTATTTTCTAACATTTAACCCTAGATTATTTACTGTGCAAATTTCATTCACTTAGCAAATATTTACTAGGACCTTACTGGGGATACAGCATTGAACAATATACACAGGGAGATCAGCTCCGTGCTTTGTGTCCACCTAGAGGGGTGGGATAGGGAGGGTGGGAAGGAGATGCAAGAGTGAGGAGATATGGGGATATATGTTTATGTATAGCTGATTCACTTTGTTATACAGCAGAAACTAACACACCATTGTAAAGCAGTTATACTCCAATAAAGATGTTAAAAAAAAACTATATACTTTCATGGACCTAGCATTATGGTAGTGAAGACAGACAGTAAACAAATGTAATATAGAAAGGTAGTGGTAAATGCTAAAATAAAAATAAAATAAGGCAAAGGGAAGGAGAATGACAGGAAAGATCTCTGTGGGGAGGTAACATTTGAACAGAGGTCTATATGAAAGTGAGAGATCTAGGTAGAAAAGCATACCAGACAGAGGGAACTGCTATGTAAAACCCCTGAGGTCAGAATGTGCTTTGCTCTTTGTAGGAACACAATGAAAGCCTGGGCCATACAGAGCAAGCAGTTGGGTTGTGGGAGGTGAGGTCAGAGAGTGCTATGGACTGAGTGTCTGTGTCCCTCGCCAAATTCATATGTTGAAACTTAATGCCTCATGTGGTGGTACTAGGAGGTGGGGATTTGGGGAGTTGATTAGCTCATGAGAGGAACCCTAAGGAATGGGATTAGTACCCTTACAAAAAGGACTCCAGAGAGCTCTCTTCTCTCTTTTGCCACTTGAGGACATGTGAGGGTGTAGTGAGAAGACGGCCAAATCTGTGAACCAGGAAGTGGGCCCTCACTAGACACAGTATCTGCTAGCACCTTGATCTTGGATTTCCTAGCCTCTAGAACTGTTCTCATTTTTTAAATTAAACTATGGTTGATTTAAAATGTTGTGTTAATTTCTGCTGTACAGCAAAGTGACTCAGTTATATATATATATAAATAAATAAATAAATAAATAAATATATACACACACACACACACACACACACACACACACATTCTTTTCCATTATGGTTTATCATAGGATATTGAATACAGTTCTCTGTGTTGTACAGTAGGACCTTGTTGTTTATCCATTCTATATATAAAAGCTTACATCTGCTAACCCCAACCTCCCATGCCATCCCTCCCCCAACCCCTTCCCCCTTGGCAACCAGCAATCTGTTCTCTGTGTCCGTGAGTCTGTTTCTGATAGGTTCATTTGTGTCATATTTTAGATTCCACATGTAAGTGATATCATATGGTATTTGTCTTTCTCTTTCTGACTTACTTCCTTTAGTATGACAATCTCTAGTTGCATCCATGTTGCGGCAAATGGCTGGCCTCTAGAACTGTAAGAAATAAAAAATTTCAGTTATTTATAAGAAATCCAGTCTAAGGTATTTTGTTGTAACAGCCTGGATGGACGAAAACAGAGAGGTAGTCAGGAACTAGGTCATATGGAGCCTTTTCAACAGGGTAAAAAGTTAGATGTTATTCTAAGCATAATGGGAGACCATTGGAAGACTTTAAGCAGGGTAGGGACATGATCTGCCTTATGTTTTAAAATGATCACTCTGGCTACCATTAGAGAATGGATGGCAAGAGTGGATGCACAGAGACTGTTTAGAAAGCTATTAAAAAGGTCACTTCAAGAGATGATAATTGATTAGACTAGAGTGGTAACAGTGGACATAGAAAGAAGTGGATATATTTGAGATATAATTTGGAAGGAGAATGGACAGGACTTGTTAATGGATTGGTTATGGAGGAGTAAAGGAAAAGAGAGAATTAAGGGATGACTCAGGTTTCTTACTTAACCAACTGGGTTGGATGGTGATACCATTTACTAAAATTGGAAAAACAGAGGGAAAGAATAGATTGGAGGGTTGAGGCTAAAAGTTGAATGAAGAGTTAAGTCTGTGATATGATAAATTTTAAATATGTTTTAGATATTCAAATGCAGAAATAAGAGATATAATTGGATATGTGAGTCTGGAGTTTGAAGAGAAGTCAGTACTGGAGATGTAATGTCAAGGACTGTCACTATATAAAGAGCACCTAGCGAGTGATCTTAGCTAGGGAATATATATAAATATATAATATACATACATATACACTGTAAACTACTATTGCTGGATAATAAGATTGATCCTTTATTATGGCTAATATTCCACACTGGGGGGGGGTAAAGAATTTAATTTATAACATTTAGAGATAATTTATCAAGGTATAGGATAAAAAATTAAGTTGGAGACCTGCAAGGGTACAGTTATTAAAATCAGGAGGTTTAACACTAATACATTAGTTTTATCTAATCTGCAGTCCATATTCAAGTTTGTGTGATTGTCTTAATCATGTCTTTTATAGCTAGTTTATTTTTTCCCAATTCAGGATCGCACATTGCATTTAGTTATATCTCTTTAATCATCGTTAACTTGGAACAGTTTTTAAGATTTTGTGTTCCTTAACTTTGACATTTTTGAAAAGTATATACCAATTATTTTATAGAAGGCCCCTCACTTTGAGATTTCCTGATGTTTCCTCCTACTTAGGTTCAGGTTATGCATTTTTGGTAGGAATACCACTAAATAGAGATTGTGTCTTTTTCAGTGCATGTTATTATGTGGCATATGATTTGAGCTTGTCTCAGTATTGGTGAGGTTAAGTTTGAAGACTTGGGTAAGGTAGTGTCCTCCAGGTTTCTCAAATATGGAGTTAGTATTTATTTTCTCTTTGTAAGTAATTAGCAATTTGTAAGGAAACACTTTGAGGCCATGTGTATATTCTTTGCCTTATCAAACTTTTCACTACTAGTTTTAGCATCTACTGGTAATTTTCCAACTCCAGCATTTCTTTTATATTTATTAGTTGGCATTTCACAATAAAAGAGGTTTCCTTTCTTCCCTATTTATTTCATTATTTAATCATCGTGAAGTCATGGATTCTTATTTATTCAATGCGTTAGAATCCTTTATACCTACTTTTTTGATGTGCAAATTGTCACAGAATTGACCATTAGGAGCTCCTGCAAGCTGGCTCCAGTGCCCTTTTAGCATATCTTATTTTATTTGTTGAGCACTTCCTTACTTTAAGATGCAACAAGCTGTTCCAGGCTCTTATTATCCTTTCCCTGCTCCAGAATTAAAACCAGACATTTTTTCATGGGATTCTGGTTAGTTTAGTAAAGAGAAGTATTTTAAAACCAAGATCTGGGCACTAGATGTGCTCATTCCAATAAGCTGCATCATCGTTTCTAGTTCATCTGAGGGAACAGAGTGAGAAAAGACATATCTCTATTAAAAACGTTGAGTTCATACTGATACCTCCAATTCCATTCCAGCATCACAGAGAACATTCTGGTCTTCCCTTTTTCCATATTTATAACTAAGAGAAACATGGCTTCCACTATCCTCAATAGATTTATTCATTTGCTCAAGCCTAGGCTATACAGAATTTAGAATATACAGATTTTAGAATTGCTAACCCATTCCACTACAATTAGGTAGCTCAGAAAGGATTCAATATTTGTCTACAGTCCTTTTCATTTTCATTGATGTAAGATTTGTATCCCTTGAGATGCTTAAATCGTAAGAGTACAATCAATGAATTTTGACAAATGGATACAGCCATGCGATGCACACTCCTATGAAGATTTAGAACATTTCAATCACTCCAGAAAGTTTTCTTGTGTCCCTTCCCAGTCAATCCCTCTCTCCTTTATAGATGTACCCAATGTTCTGAGGTTTTTTTTTTTTTTTTTACCGCAAATTATTTTTTCCTTTTCTAGAATTTCATATAAATGGAAACATACACTATGTAATTTTTTTTGTATCTGAGGGATTTGTCCATAGTATTGCATGTATCAGCAATTCATTCTCCTTTACTACTGGGTAACCATTCTGTTGATAGATATCCAGGTTGTTTCTATTTTGGGGCAATTATGAATAAAGCTGCTTATGAACATTCTCATACAATCTTTACAGACATGTTTCCTTTCTTCTTGGGTAAATACTTAGTGGTGGAATTGTTGGTTCAAAGAGTAGAGGAATGTTTATCTTAAAAAGAAAATGTCAAATATTTTGCCAAAGTAATTATATCATTTTATATTCCATTAGCAACGTGTGAGAATCCAGCAACTCTATATCCTTGCCTCATTTGGTGTTCTCTTTCTCATGCTTTCATTCTTTTTCATTCTAGTGCATTAGTGTTGGTATCTTATTGTAGTGGGGTTTTTTTTAAACATCTTTATTGGAGTAGAATTGCTTTATAATGGTGTGTTAGTTTCTGCTTTATAACAAAGTGAATCAGCTATACATATACATATATCCCCATATCTCCTCCCTCTTGCATCTCCCTCCAACCCTCCCTATCCCACCCCTTCCCCAATGACTAATCATAGATTTTCTCTTGTAAATGTCCTTTTAGTTTTTTCTCCATTTTTTTTTTTTTTTTTTTTTTTGCGGTACGCGGGTCTCTCATTGTTGTGGCCTCTCCCGCTGCGGAGCACAGGCTCCGGACGCGCAGGCTCGGCAGCCATGTCTCATGGGCCCAGCTGCTCCGTGGCATGGCGGATCTTCCCGGATCGGGGCATGAACCCGCGTCGCGTGCATCAGCAGGCAGACTCTCAACCACTGCGCCACCAGGGAAGTCCCTCCATTTTTTAAAATTAGGATTTTCCCTATTATTGTGCTGTAAAACGTTTTTTTAAAATATATATATTCTGAAGAAAGTCCTATGTCAGATATATATTTTGCATATACTTTCTACTTGTCAAGTGTATATATTTTTGTATATTGCTGGATTCTATTTGCTAATATTTTGATAAAGGCTTTTGTATCTGTGTTCATGAGGCATATATTGTTCTATACTTTTCTTCTAATATCTTTATCTCTTTGAGTATCATGATTATACTGGTCTTATAAAATAAGTTGGGAAGTGGTCCCTCCGACTCTTCTTCTGAAATTATTTACATAAAATTAGTATTATTTCCTCTTAAAATGTTTCATGGAATTCACAGTGAAACCACCTGGGCCTGGATATATCCTTTGTGGGAAGGCTTTTGGAGATGAAATTAATTTATTTCATAGATATAAAGCTATTTATGTTTTCTAACACTATTTCATCTTTTTTCAGTTTTGGTAACTGTTTCTTAAGGAATTTGTCTCTTTTGCCTAAATTTTGTATTGGTATAAAGTAGTTCTTAATTTTGTCTTATGCTTTTCATATCTGTAAGATTTGTAATGCTATGGTAGTGTTAATTTGTGTATTTTCTTTTTATTTTTTGCCATCAGTCTTGCTAGAAGTTTATGACTTTTTGTTATCTGTTTGGATAGTCAACTTTTCGGCTTTATTGATTTTTCTAATGTTTTTCTACCTTCAATTTATTTCTGATTTTATCTTTATTATTTCCTTCCTTCTACTTACTTTAGGTTTAATTTTCTTGTCTTTTTGTAGTTTCTTAAGGTAGAAATATATATCATTGAATTAATTTTTTAGTATAAGCATTCGAATTACAAAATTTCCTCTGATAATTGCTTTAGTTGAATCTTACAAATTATCATGTGCTGTATTTTCATCATTATCCAGTTCAAAATATTTTCCACTTACTATAATGATGATTTCTTCTTGGTTAACAGTGTATTTAGAAAAGTGTTGTTTAATTTCCAATTATTAGGACTTTTTAAGATAGCTTACTATCTTGTTGTTACTCATTTCTAATTGAATTCCACTACATTCAGAGAATGTATTTGTAGTATTTCAAATTTTGAAATATTTTATAGTATATATCTATTTACTCCCCTTTAAAAATATATTCATATATATATATATATATATATATATATATATATATGTAACTCTCTTTTCATTT
This sequence comes from Pseudorca crassidens, assembly GCF_039906515.1. Classification (NCBI taxonomy): domain Eukaryota; kingdom Metazoa; phylum Chordata; class Mammalia; order Artiodactyla; family Delphinidae; genus Pseudorca; species Pseudorca crassidens. The sequence continues at coordinate 41,487,687 of NC_090317.1, read as the reverse complement.
AATGTACTTGTTGAGACACCTGTGTCTATACTTTCAATTTGCTATATATTTTCTATTTGGCCAATCTGGTTTCTTCTTCTTCTATTCCTCCTTTCATGCCCCTTTTTTGGGGGGTAATCAAATATATTTTTTATTACATTTTAATTTCTTTATGGCCATTTAACTAGGTTTCTTTCCATTCATTTTAGGTGTTTGTGGATTCAATATGTGTCTTAATTTTATCCCAGTTTACTAAGAGTTAATTTTCTACTTCTTATAAAATACGGGAACTTTGCAACAGTATATTTTATCTACTCTCATCCTTTGTGGACAATTATATGTATTTCATATGTGTATTTATATATAATTTATATTTGTATTTACATTCTATTTTATATACATTGTAACCCCAATAAAATGTTATAATTTTTAACTTTAATAGCTAGGAGGCATCTCCAAGTAAGTGTACAGGAGCATCAAAAAGTGATAGTTAATAAACTGAGAGCTAGGGGGGAGATAGAAAAGTTGACAAAAATGGACACAGGGACTAAAAATTGATAGTCTACTGAGACCATGTAGTATTGAGTAAAACTCTAAGATCACTGCAACATAGCATAGCAATTGCTATTCTAAATTACAATGCACATAAAATAGTGTTAAATATTATTAAGTATCAATCAGTAAATATAGTTTTCAAAGTCAGGTAAATATATAATAATATTTTAGAAAGCTTTCATTTCTGAGGCTTTATCTTGAAACTTCACTTAGGTGAATATATGTATTCCTTGATAATTCAACATAATTCACTAATTACTATCAATGTGTGTATATGTGTATATGCACATTTACATAGAGACACTATGAGTGTGCATATTGATTTGTGTGACCTTTTCACAAGAAAATTGGGCAAGGGAGTTATCGATGCAAGTGTCTCTTCTACTGGTGGTCATGATTGGGGGTAAGTGACCTCTTTTATACATCATTTAAACACCTTTTTTGCAAAATGACCATCTGAGACTTAGTTATTCCTTTAATACCTGGGCAGAGTGTGAAACAGAAGCATTGTTTCAGGTTAGGACAAGGACAGGTTAGTTGCAAAGAATGGGCAGTAATATGATACTCCCTCCAGGAAAAAAAATGAAATCCATAATTCACCTGAAGCAATGCGATGCATCAGTCCTCTTTTATTGGAAGTGGACATCATCTAATCAGTATCTAGAGACTTTAAGAAGTCAGTTAAAGATGACTGTGAATTATGTGTTGTTATAGCAGTAACGTCAATGCCTCAAAATAGTTCCATTATGGAAAACGGCCTTTAATTTCCAACCCTAAGTGATATAATCAGAAACCTTATGTCCTACCATTGCTCCTTGAGACAAGTTACTCTTTATTCTTTGTTGGGAAATCTGTTTGGATACAGAAATAGTTAGCATGACATTTCCTGAAGTTGTATAGCATTATACATGAAGACTCAAAAATTAATGTGAAATATTTGAATTGTAAAAGCATATTCAGGTTGTTAAGAATTGTATAGATACTCTCAGAATTTTATATATACATGGTAAAAATAGTTAAGATAAAAGGCAACTTTGGACTTTTCTTTTCCCATTTTCCCAAGATATCTTTCCTAGATTCAAACTATAGCTAAGTCTCAATTAAATGAACAAGAGGTATAGGGTAATGAAAATTTAAGATTGTGAGAGTCCACCATATCCACTGAAATACTTGACTTTGGAATATGTGTTCATACAGGTACTTTCATATTGTCAGAAACATACTTGAATCTTAATGTATCACCTTAAAGTTATTTAGCTCTTCTATTGAGAGGCTGTTGACTTATTTTAAATGGCCAATGACCAAAATGACAATTGGAATTCCAACCAAATGTATATGGGCTTCCATTCACTTGTAGAAATATAAGGTCTAAGTGATAATAAATGTCAGTTCCTTGTTCCAGAGTGTTATCCTCATTCTGTTCAGCTTTGACAGGCAACTCAGCCATCAGACAGAAAATGACTTGCCCTCAGATGCTGAGCCCTTCCACACTGCCAGAAGATGGTGACGTTGTCTTAGCCCCTGCAGTCGACCTTAAAGTCAGGCAATAGCAATTTTGAATAGATAGCCTTCGGATACCTTTAGGACCTTAGGGCCTTTGCACTTACTATTTCTTCAGTGTGGAGTGCCCTTCTACCTTATACCAAAGTGGATAGCTCCTTTAACATCCTCAAGTCTTTACTTAAATGTCATCTTTTCAATGAGGTCTTCTTTGACAACCCTATTTAAAACCACATCCACTTTCTTCAGTACAACCTTGTTTGATTTTACTCTTTGGCACTTAGCACCTTCTAAAATAGAATGTAATTTACTTTCTTACTTTGTGTATTGTCTGCCTTTTTCCCATTAGCATATAAGTGTCACGTGGGTATATAATTTGTTATTACCTTTCAAAAACATTGTGTTGAAATTCACATGACCTAAAAGTAGCCATTTTAAAGTGTACAATTCAGTGCCCATTAGTATATTCACAACTTTGTACAACCATAACCTCTGTCTACTTCCAAAACATATTCATTACACCAAAAGGAAACCCCATATCCATTAAGCAGCCATTCCCTATCTCCCCACCTCTCCCAACTCCTGGCAATCACTAATTTGCTTTCTGTTGCGCATCCATTTTGACTGTATGCTATTTGATAAGGCTGGTGAAAAACAGATGGAACTAATGCTGGGAAAATTAGCCTGGTGCAATAACAAGTGTATTAAAAAATAAATATAGCTGGTGATGGGCCATCATAGAAAAATCAACTTGTTAATCAATGAAAAAAGGCATGAAATGAGTGACGGCCAGGACCATGCACTCATTAGTTATCTGGCTTTAACCAGAAGAGTGAAGCAAAGATATGTAGACAATTTGGTTAAAATAAAGACATTGCCAAACAGTTATTGATGAAATCAGGCAGGAAAAAAGAGAATCAGGAAACTTGAGTATTTAAATGCTTAGACTTTCCACCATAAGAAGGAAAGAATTGGCTACTGTATGATATAAACACTGCTCTCCCCTGTAAAATAACTCAATGAAGACAAAATCAAAGATGAAACTTACTTATAAGAAGGAAATTCAACTTAATCCATATTCAAATGCTTGGGCATATTGTTGGTAGGCAGAGGCTACTGGGAGTGACAATGGGTATAAACTGGAGGAGCCAATTTTGCATTCACTGCCTAATGGCACAATTCATCTTCTACTGTTCAGTGACTCTTAAGTCTCTTGGAGCCAGATGCACTAGAAATATTGAGAGGAAAACATGGATTTAAGTGTTGAATTTTAACCCATGACTCAAGGGTGAAGGTCTCCAATATTTTTTTTATGTAAAATACGCATTATCTATATAAAGTCAAACTTGAGATAGTTGGATTAGGAATCACTAGAGGCTCTAATCTGGGCTTCACTAGTAATTAACTTGGTGATATTAGGCTAGTAATTTACCCTTTCTCATCTGATTTTCTTATCTTACCCTCCCTATCTCATAGTGATTTTTCAAAGTAAAAATAGGCTGTATGTTGAAAAAACTCTTTGAAATAGAACTCACAACTTATAGTTTGAATATTTACAAATATCTGTTTGCTGGACCTGCAAAAAAAAAAATAGCCCACCTTTAGATTATGGATGAACAGCAGTGATTCCCTACATGCCCATAGGCACCCAGACGATGAGATTTTGGGAGAAAGAGGAAAACGGGATGAAAAATCTCCTATTTTCAGTCCCCTATTTAAGGTCAGAAATCATGTTTGACGGTCATTCCACCCACTGATTTGGGTCTGTCTTCAACAGCCTTCTTTACTAAGCAAGGTAGACCTTACTGATGTGGCATTTCTATTTTTCTTTTTTTTCCCTAAAAAGTAAAAGCTTTGATGTAACTTCATTGGCAGAAATTAAATTTGAGAACAGGACAGAGCTAATTCTGTGAGGTAGCTGTTATTATTTCCATTTCACAGATGAGAAAACTGGAGTTTAGTAAAGTAAGTTACTTGCCTGGAGTCACACAGATAGGCATTAGAGTTGGGCTTTAGTGGTCACACAACTAAACATGAAGTATTTTTACAAATGACTATGTGATGAGCACTTGTAGGCACTATGGGGAATATAAGTCCTTGACCTCCAGGAGTTTTATATTAGCGAACTATACAAGATCGTGTAAATGCAGGGACCAGGCTATGTGGTATAGCCAGTAAGCACTACAGAAATAAATATAAAACAAAGTTATGGGGCTTCCCTGGTGGCGCAGTGGTTGAGAGTCCGCCTGCCGATGCAGGGGACGGGGCTTCGTGACCCGATCCGGGAAGATCCCACATGCTGCGGAGCGGCTGGGCCCATGAGCCATGGCCGCTGAGCCTGCGCGTCCGGAGCCTGTGCTCCGCAATGGGAGAGGCCACAACAGTGAGGCCCGCGTACCGCCAAAAAAAAAAAAAAAAAGTTATGGTTACCAAAGGGGAAGGGATGGGCAGGGATATATTAGAAGTGTGAGATTAACATATATACACTACTATATATAAAATAGATAAACAACAGGGACCTACTGTATAGCATAGGAAACTATACTCAATATTTTGTAATAACCTATAAGGGAAAAGAATCTGAAAAGGTATATATATATATATATGAATCGCTGTGCTGTACACCTGAAACGAATGCGACATTGTAAATCAACTAAACTTCAATTTAAAAATAAATAAATATCCTAACCTTTAATAATAATAATAAAGAAAGAAGTAGAAGGAAGACATCACTGTGGTTTGTCAAGTCAGGGAGGACTTTTTGGAGGAGATGTGACCTGAGGTAGCTCTCAAAGGAAAATGTAAGAAGTACATTTTTTGAAGTTGGAGGTAGGAGAGAGAGGGTTACTTCAAGCAGAGTCACAAATAGAGTGAAGGCACAGAGAGAAGAACTATATAGTATGTGCTAGAAGGATTCATGGCATGTTCATAGTACAGAGCAGTGGAATGAGGTCTGGTGTGGCAGGGTAATCTAAGCAGATAGAAGGCCTTGAATGCCAACCTCTGGGGTTTCTCTCTGCTTTAGAGTTATTTATTGAATAAGCAAATTTCTGCTTGTCCCAAGCACTCTCACTATTGTTATCCATCAAGTGGAGCATAAGATACATTGGTTTTCCAAAGTGCTCTTATAGATTATATTTGTAAGGGGAAATGTGACAAGATGAGCCAAAGTGTCCAAAGGGATTCATAACTATTGCCTTCAAAGCAATACACAACTCCACTCAAGCTGCTAGGATTTTCATTTCTACCAGCATCCCAGAGATACATTATTTAATATTTCAAATTATATATTTTTCTCCTTTCTCTAACAGACCTGTGTTTCTTTCAACGCTCTGCCAGTTCTAGCAGCTCCAGCTGCTGCTGTCACACTTAATAAGGCCTTCTCAGAGTTTAGATATTGTGCCACTGCCCCAACTTTCCCACAGCCCAGAAAAAGAGCTTTGAGATGAGCTGTTCTTTCTGCATTGGTTGATGTTTAAGTTTCAACCTGACAAAGATCCCAGGTTGACCTGCAACTTATTCTGCTATCAGTGAGAGGGTTAAGAATCAGTAAACTTAGCTCCTCCTAATGCCACAGCAAGGTCACTTACAAAGCTGGTAGCTTGTCGAATTGCATGAAATGATCCAAGATAGTGCAAAACTCCCAATGTGTTAAATGTTGATACCCATATTTGCAAAGTCAGGCATCTGAATTGTGCCTGGTATGAAGCATTAGGCAGTGATTTTAGGAAATTGAGCTCAAGGGTGGGAACATCATAACTTTGGAATTATTGGCATTGACGTGGCTATTTTCACTCATCGTGATGGGAATGTGTTCATAAAAGAAGCAAGATCATTCTGAAAAGTGCCATGCAATCATGAACTATTGGTGGATTAAAAAAGGGTGCTCTCATGTTGGCTTTCTTGCTACTGATTTTTATCCCCTAATTTACTTTATGGTATACTATATGTCAGTCAAATCAAATCAAATTGATGCTGTTTACTATTTGGTGATTTTACTTCTGCTTGTACAACATATGCAGATGTTCTAAAATGTGTCAATAATGCCAGGATATCACAAATAAGATGCACATGTGGTGAAAATAACACTGCGTACACTTATACACACACAGTTTTAATGGGCTGCCATAGAAAAGAATGCAAGCAAAAAAGGCAGAGCTCACATTTCAACTGACAAAATACCAGAATGACTTATGTTCTCAAAAATGGAAGAGGACCAAAGTGAAATCAAGGGATATATATATATATATATATATATATATATATACACACACACACATACACACACATACACACATACATATACATATTGTGCTATTGTGTATGTATGAGTGTGTGAGAGTGTGTGTGTGTTTGTGAAGTTCACCCTGACACAGAAGAGAGAAGAGGACTGGGGACCATGAGGAGAAGGAGTTAGTTCCAGAGTTTGATTTGAACCCCCTCCTCCTGACTCATGAGCCCATGCCTTGCACCTATACACTGCCTCTTGTTTTGCACAGAAATGCAGTCTCTCTCTGGAAAAATCTTTCCCTTCATCTCTGCCTGGGAAATCTTGACCCATCTCTCCAGGTACAGCTCAGGTGCAGCCTCCTCCATGAAACCTTCCCTGATTTCATGTTCTGCACCCCCAAGGGATCTGACCTCCCCTGTAGTTATGGGCAATTAGCACTGGGGTGCAGAGGAGTGTTGGGGACATTGGGATGGGAAGCTGACCAAAAGGATTAGAGGCTTGCATTCAGAATCTGTGCTTCGTAGTCATAACCACCCCTGGTGATCCTCATTATCAGGTAGGTTTCAGAAATTCTGACCCAGTCTTATCCCCTCAATTTATAGAAGAGACAACTGAGACAAGCATGTAGTTGCAAACCCGTTTATATTATAGTCCCATTATGTACCCTATTATAGTATATTCCCATGGTAGGACTGGCTATGTAATTTGTAGGGCCCAGTGTAAAATGAAAATGCAGGGCTGCTAGTTCAAAATTACTAGAAATTTCAAGATGGCAAAAGCAGAGCATTAAACCAAGCACAGGGCCTTTCTACATACAGAGCCCTGTGCAACTACACAAGTCACAGACTCATGAGGCCAGCTGTGTCCCACCGAGATTGTTGACTGTATCTTGCATGTGATAGGTCATTATATAAATACTTGTTGGATGAATGAATGGATTGAATTAACACCTCTCATCTGCCAGGAATAAATAAGAGCAGAACATTAGACAAGTTTGTTTTGATGAAAGCACTGGAGAGAAGAAAAATAAGTCTGGAACATGAGACACAGAGTTACCAACATTTATATTGGGATGTGCACATGAGTTTCACACATAAGCTGAGGTTGCTACAAGTGCTGTCCAGTATAAGCACTTCCTAAGTAATCAACACAGGGTCTCTGAGTTGTAAGAAGAATGAATTTCAAATGCTTAGCAACCATGACTGGGGAGAAGGCTTTATGGTCATATCAGGCCAGGGACCTGGGAGGAAAAGAAAAAAAAATTAGCTGTCTACTGGATAACTGTACATATTTAATAAGGAATGGTTTAGAGTACAGAAATAAATGTGTATTTATTAGATCTGATTTGCCTGCAGAATTGATGTGTAGCTAGCTCCCTTAGTAAAGCTTAGGCCTAAAGAATAATAAAAACTTTTCTGAGATGTCTGAAATCACTGTCTGGAATCTTTATGCTGCCATCAGAACCTCTGAAAGTCACAACTGCTATGAATATTGTCTGGGTGTTCCATATTATCCCTTTAGGTCATAGTTTCTTAATTTATGTTTGTATTAGTTTTTTATTGTTAGATAACACCACAAACTTAATGGCTTTCAAGCCACCTATTTTTATCCCACAGTTTCTATTGGTCAGAAGTCCAGGCACAGTGTAGCTGATTTCTCTGTTGAGAGTGTCACAAGGCTGAAATCAACTTGATGTGTGGTCTGTGTTCTCATCTAGATTTTGGGGTTCCTTTTTCAAGCTCATTTACGTTGTTGGCAGCATTGTATTCCTGTGGTTATAGAAATGAGGTCTCCATTTTCTTCTTTACTGTCACCTGTGAGTCATTCTCAGATTCTAGAGGCTGCCATCAGGTTCTACCTGCATGGCCCTCTACATAGGAAGTTTCTAAAATGGTTATTTGCTTTCTTCCAGGCCAGGAGGAGAGCATCTCTGCTGCTTAGAGTTTCTCAGACTTCTTTAGTCTTTTAAGGTTTCACCTGATTAGGTTAGGCTTAATGAGGAAAAACCTCCTTTTTATTAACTCAGAGCCAACTGATTAGGGACTTTAATCTCATCTGCAAGATTCTTTTACCTTTGCAATCTAACATAACCTAATCATGAAAATGATATCCTATCATATTCACAGAGGGGATTGTACAAGGTATGGACACCAGGGGTCAGGATTCTTGGAGGCCATCTTAGAATTCTACCTACCACAATGTCCATGAATGAACTTTGAAGGCATGTCCAAAAATCATCTAAGATGTCATGTAAAAATTTGTGATTGTGCATTTTTCCTGAGCACAGCAACTACCAGCTTTCATCATTGGAGGTCCATGACCCAAATGCCATTAAGAACCACTGATGGGCCAGATAATATGCATTGGGAAGAAATGACCTAGAACCAAATACTTATTTTTGAAAGAATTTTACCAGTGTCTCATTGAGAACCAAATAATTCAAGTGTAGTGTTTATTAAGATGAGACAGGAGATGGCTCAATTTTCATTTAAAACATATCTTTTATTGTACATCTTTGTTTAAACCAGTTACTAATGGGCATTTGAAACAGATTTTGCTATTAGTGTGTTTTGAAATTTACCATTGATGGAGGATCTTCTACTCTCTTTATCACATTTGCCTGTGTCTCCACTCTCCTCTTCCACCTGACTGTCTATAACAGTTTGACTAATGGCAAGGCATAGTTAAGTCAGATATATTTTACTTTTCCTGTTAGACACTAGCTGGGGCAGACAATCACCAGTGCTGAATACATTATATTTTATTTCCTACTGTGCTCTAAATTATTTCACATGAAGCTTGGGACCTTCTGGCTAGTCTGTAAGCAACTTGAGGGCAAGAATCAAGTCCTATGCTATATTCCATATAGCATGATATTGCGCAGTGAATAAACCCTTAATAAATATTCAGTGAATTCACTTTGATTCAGTGAATGACTTTGAGAAGATATTGTGTGTAGGAACCATAACAAACAATATGACAAAACTCTGTACCTCAAGTTTACAATTTAGAGAGGATAAGATAATCACAACCCAGAGATTGTAATGTAATGCTGGGTTAGAACTGTGCGAAATGAGAGACATGGGCAAAGTCTTGGGTCAGATCACATGTCACATCTGATGGAGGAAATGGGGGTTGGGCAGGGTACTGAGTTAGAGAAGAATAAAGCAGAGGAGGTGAAATTTGCAGTGTGTGAATAGAAAAGGATTACAGAGGGGGGAATCCTTTCAGGTGTAAGAAGAGATAAGGAAGCAAGAAAGCCATACTTCAGGTAAATAGGTGTATTTTAGCTGTCCATGTGTGACCCACACTTCCTCTGATTTTTCTGACTGGATTCCTAGATCCCTTCTCTACTTGCTCAAATGCAAATATCCATCATGGTCCAGTTTAAATGTCAGCATCTCCATGAAACTTTTCTGTTCACTCAGGCCAAAAAAGAGACTCTCCCTCCTTTGAAATCATATATAGATAGTATGTTATCTATATCTCTCTCAGGTCATTTTCTGCTCTTTAGCATAGTTTATGTATAGGTACATTTTATCTTCTCTACCACTACTAATAAAAAAAAAACAACCCTTTAATTTATATTGCAATTTATGTGTAAAAAGCAATTTAACGTAGATTCGTCTATTGTTCTCTTGGTTACAGATGATAAAACCAACAATCAGAAAGTCCCAACCTTTACTCTTAGCAAGTAACAGAGTCAGGAGATGACATTGCAAATTATTTTCTCCCACCGTGTGACTTGTCTTCATTTTCTTAATGGTGACCTTAACACATAAATTATTTTTTTTATTTTGATGAACTCCAATTGACCTAGTTTTTATTTTGTCACTTGTGAGTTTGGTGTCATATCTAAGAAATAGTTGCCTAATCCAAGATCACAAAGATTTATGCCAATATTATCCTCTATGAGTTTTATAGTTTTAGTTCTTACCCTTAAGTCTGGAGTCCATTTTTAGTAAATGTTTGTGTACAGTGTGTGGTAGAGATCTAAATTAATCTTTTTGTGTTGCCCCAGTACCATTTTTTGAAAATACTATACTTTCTCCACTGAAATACCTTTTCACCTTTGTCATAAATCTATTGACTGTAAATGTAACGGTTTATTTTTCTTCCATTGATCTATATATCTATCCTTAGGAAAGTGTAAGCCCTCTGAATTTGTTCTTTATTCCAAGATTGTTCTGGCTGTTCTAAGTTCTTTGCCTTTCCATAAAAATTCAAGGAGTAATTTGGCTGTGTCTGCCCAAAAAAGTCCTACTGAGATTTTAAGAGAGATTGTGTTGAATTTATAGATCAATTGGAGGATAATTGTAGTCTTAATAATATTGAATCTTCAATCCATGGACATCAAATGCCTCTTCATTCATTTAGGTCTTCTTTAATAATACATATTTATTCAATGAGTACATAAATGAAAAACTTCTTTTTGTAAAATAGTTTTCCAATTTTGTTCTAGCAAAGGCTGTATGTATAAGAAAAGACAATGCTGAATTGTAGTCTAATACAAATTATATTGTCTAGCATTTTTTGAGAAACAAAGTTGAGTGAGTATTTTATTGTATGTATTCATTGAATGAATCAATGAAAGAGAGAGAGATAGAAGGTTTGGAGGAAGAATCCTAGAGTTTCCAACAGTCTAAGGAAGGTTGGACAAGGCCACCAGTGAGTCCTCAAGCCAAAGTCACCAACAAGGTGTTTTCTGTCTCCTAGGAATGGACAGACCTGCCTTAGTATTCCTGCCATGCACAGTCAGTGGTTGGGAGAAGTCTATGGGACACATGACCACAACACCAGTGTGGTGATGGATATTAGCATACAGCAACTAAAGCCCCTGGTCAATTATATTCTTTGTAGTTGGAAATCTGTGAGGTACATTCACATGGCCATCACAATACATGATTAAGTAATACTCTTCTTCCTCTCCAGGAGAACTTTAATAGAAGAACCTGATCACTCTGGCCCAGAACCAGTTTTCCTTGATACTCAGCTTTATTGTATCCCTAATACTATTCAATATAGGTTCTCCTACATTCAGGCTGTCACTGCATTCATGTACTTGACTAGGTCATGGTTGTTCCTGGAGAAGTAGCAAGGATAATTTTACTGGGCCTCAACAGAATTGATTATTGAAGATCTAGCAGTAGGATTATTTAAGATTTGCTAAGGAATGGTCTAAATAAATTATGTATGAGACTTCCCTCTATGAACCTGTATGCCTTGCTTTTACACCATGAGAGTAGACTGAGTAGGAAGTCCCAGGGCTTGTGGGAGGGTTTCTTTTATAGGATGTGGACTTTGTAGCTATTGATGTTAATGTCATGGGAAGAGGTAGTTTAAGGAAGCAGATGAGAAGCATGGCCTTGAAAACAGCCTATAGGTAGAGTAGGGAGACTACTGAAAACTGTATTTTCCTGTAGTAGGCATTTCTGTGGCATCTCATCTTCTTTATATATGTGGGAATTATACACTGAAATTTTTAAAAAATTAGGAAAGCATAATTTCTTAGCTATGATTTAATCTCTTTATATCTCTAAAAATCAATCTTCTCTGGGGGTTACTTACCAAAGATCCCCATGCTATCATATGATTTTAAGCTCCTTTCCATTGTGATGGCTTTTTAGCCTCCAGCAAAGGAAAAAGATGAGTTGTGAAGTGGAAAGTTCTTAAATTAAGATAGTATTATATATATATAATCTCAATACTACAACTATGAAAGAAGCAGGAGTCCTGTCTGGGGCAAATAATTTAGTTCAACCTAAATTTGGCCCCTTTGTCAAATTATTTTCTGAGCCTAGAAGGAAGTTATAATAGTCCTCAGATAGCCCCATACTCTCAAGAAAAATGTCATTAACCAATTGTTTTTGGAAACCATGGGGAACCTCACCATTTTAAAGTAAAATTCTGCTGTGCTTTGTATGATTTCAACTGTTCTGATTCCATTTTCATTTAGTAGCTTAATTCTCATGGCTCTAATCCATCCTAATATACTTACAGGAAGAAGTAGATTGTATTAAGTAAAATTTTACCAACTTGAAATGAAGAAGAGATTTTAACTTTTTATGGTTTTTCCATTTGAGTGGGTGTAATAAGTATACTAATTTCTTCTTTTCCTTCTTGCTTTGTATCTGCTTGCTTCATTTTAGCCTTGGAATGACCTGTTGCAAAGTGGCAAAACCCTACAGAATTCAGCTCAGTATTTAGACAGCTAATTATGATTGAGTTATTGGGTGGTGTTTATCAAAGCTCTATTCCTGGCAGGTCACTGCTGCCATAGCAAAGGCTATTTTTCTTTGTTGATTGACTATCTGTTCAGTCATTAGAAAATATTTGGCTATGGATTCTCATTCAGTGCTCATTTGTCAACAGAATTGATATATTGTGGAAATAATTCAGGGCCTGGAAGTGTTGGCTTGTGACCATTTGTTGCTCCAAGTGTTCACAATACATAGCATTAGATACAGATTAGTAGAAAATGAGAACTGGGAGGAACCTTAGAGATCATCTGGTCCAAACTACCCCCACCTCAACACACACACATACACATTTTACCACGTAGGGAACTATGTGACCCAAGTTATAAGCAACTAAATGGGGACAAAACTCTCTTGGGCCTGCATTTATATCTCCAGACTTCTACTCTGGTGCTTATTCAATTTCTTAATTAACCTGTTCAATTTCTTAATTGACCTGGTCTGGAATGAGTTTATCACATATTTGGTAGCTACATGGAAGTTGAAAGTGAGTATTGTCTGAGCTATGTAACTGTTGAATTCACATTGAAAACTAAGAAAGCAGATAGCTATGAATAGAGTGGGATGAAATTTTTCATATGCATTGTGGAAAATTGAGATCTATTTTCATGTGGATGATTTCAGTTTGTTTATCATGGATTCAACACATGATTTAGAACTGAGTATCTGGGCCTGTGCCATCCTTTGAATGTGACTTTTAAGCACTTGAAATGTGGCTAGTTAAAACTGAAATAGATGAAATGTAAGGGTAAACTACACACTGTATTTCTAAACATTAATATTAGTACAAAAAAGGATGTAAAATATCTCATTAATGTTTTAAATATTAGATACATATTGTAATTATATTATTTGGATATATTGGGTTAATTAAATTTATTATTAAAATGAATACCACAAGTTTCTTTTTACTTTTTTAATGTGGCTACTAGAAAATTTTACATTAAATATATGGCTAATATTATATTTCTATGGGCGGCACTTATCTAGATTGTTGCTACTCAACGTATGGACCACCAACATTGGCATTTCCCAAGAGCTTGATATAAATGCAGAGTTTTATGTCCCACACCAAACCTACTGAATCCAAAATCTGCATTTTAACATGATTCTCAAAGTGACTTCTATGTACACTAAAGCTTGATAAATACTGATCTAGCACATGCATTCTTTATTCATATACTTCCTAGTCCCCCATGTAAAACATGTTAGACCTCTTTGGCCTTGACATGTGGCAATTAGGGCCAGGTCAACCCAAGACATTCTGGCTCTAAGCTTTGGTATATTTTTAAGCTGCCTTTATATGCCAAGGTCTCCTGCTCTCAAAGAATCCTACCCTCCTTTTACACCATGATTCTTACTAATAAATCATACAGCAGTGATGAAGGCAGGAACTCCAGAAGGCCAAAGATGAAAAGTGAAAATACTATTGATACACAAATCTATCTTCTGCTCAGTTATCTCTCCTGGTTCTACATCTGGACAGCAGACTGTGTTTTATATTTAGCCCTGGTGTACTACTGGAATGTCAATACAAGCTGTCCAAAATGAAATTAACTACCTTACCTATAAAGTATGCTTTCTTTTGCATTTCCTGTCCTGATGAACGTCACCATCACCTACCTATACACACAAGTGAGACTTGGAAGTCATAATTAATAATTCTTTTCTCACTGTTCTCCCTTAACCTGAAATCCAACTGGCTACTGAGTATGGTCAATTTGCCTCAGATCTCTCTCTCTTGAATATGTTCTTGATTTCCATTTCTACTGTCTTTAATTCAGTTTCCATTAAATCTTGCCTGAATTATTACACTAGCATCTTTTTTTTTTTCCGGTATGCGGGCCTCTCACTGTTGTGGCCTCTCCCGTTGCGGAGCACAGGCTCTGGACGCGCAGGCTCAGCGGCCATGGCTCACGGGCCCAGCCGCTCCGCGGCATGTGGGATCTTCCCGGACCGGGGCACGAACCCGTGTCCCCTGCATCGACAGGCGGACTCTCAACCACTGCGCCACCAGGGAAGCCCATACTAGCATCATTTTTTAATCTTCTGCCTCTATTCTCTCCTTTCTAAGCATCTTCCATATTGAAGCCATTAATACATTTCTCACATACAAATCTGATCATGCCTAAAACCTTTCCTTGACCTCTTAGTAACTCAATCTCCTTGTAAAATGAGGCTAATAATAGTACCTACATAAAAGGTTTATTGTGATAATTAAGTAAGTTAATGTATGTAAAGCATTCAGAACAGTGCCTGGTCCAGAGTAAGCATTATGCAGCTATTACCTTATATTATGGTTGTTGTTCAAGACCCTTTATAACATATGACCTCAACCTACCTTTCTAGTGAAACCAGTGTTCTATTTCTTACAATACACAAAGCATTTTATGGTTTATGCATGTTCCTTCATACTGTTTGCTCTGCCTGAAATACGCTTACTTTATTTTTGTGCCTGGAAAAATCCTACTTCGAACTTTTTTGTTTGTTTTGCTTGAGTTGGTTCCTGGCACTCAAGGCTTCTTTTTGATGGCAAAAATGTACCTATATCCCATGCTTTTATATTGAAATACACCTGTGAACTGTAATTATCTAATGCTGGAAGCTTATATATTCCATTTGATAAATGTATGATGTCCAAATGGAATATGTGGCAACATTTCAGATTTCATTCCCATGAACTTTCCAACCAAAGTAACCAAAGCTCTCTCAGATGGTGAATTGAACAGCTAATTTTTGTAAACAGAACAGCAGGTGGTCTCGTAATTTATCCAAACTGAGAGGAAAAAGAGTTGTTTTGTGACCTTCAAACAGACACTGAGAAATTTAAAGAAAAATGATTGTGGTCAGCCTGTTTATTTATAAAAATTTGAAGCACTATTACTTGGTGTTTTTCTCCTGTTTCATTTGAAAAAGGAATTACAAGCAAAACTTGCTTTACAAATTGTATCTATTCTAGAAGACATATAATTTAATGAAGTTACTTCAAATGAAATATTGTCATAATATCATTAAGCAAACTTGGAATTTAAAGGAACCTGTTAGTGAATCCTACCAGAATATCACCTCCTAACTTAATGTTTCCTGAAGTGTGGACTCTGACAACCTGCATCAGCCTCCCTTGCAGGTGCCTATTAAACTTCCAAATTCCTCAGTGGTACCTCAGACCTATGAAGTAGAATCCCTAGAAGTGGATCCAAAAATCTTTATTTTTAACAAGCCATCCCCCAAGTAATGCAGATGCACATAAATGTTTGAGAACCACTGAGCTATGGCTTCGATTTTGTTCATCTGCATTTGTTGCTGGTCCCCGACAGGAACTTTCTGCTGTAATTCATTTGGATTGCTATGGTGATTCTTTGAACATTCATTGCTCCTTTCTGCCTGCCTGTCTTTGCTTATGCTAGTTCTTCTGCCTTTGATCCATTCTTTATCTTGCCATTGTCTCTTTTTAAAAATCATTCACTATTTTATTTGTTTTTCAAATGTTCTCTTCGTAAAAACGTTTTCTCTAGATTCTGATGTTGGGAACAATCTCTCTCTCCTGCTAAACACTTAGTGTGTACTACTCATGAAATCTTCCACATACTGACTTGAGCTCATGGTATGTGAATTAGCATCGTAGTCTTATCTCTCCTGGGATGAACCTCAGTGTCTTATCACCACTCAAATCCTGTGAGTACATAGGTGCTCACACACATACCATCCTTCACACAACAGAAACATACAACTACACTTGAAAATTAGTTTATTTAAAGAAAAAGCGAATCCATTTTCATGTAGAGGTTTTCTTAAAGTGAAGTACTAGAATAACCCAGCAGAGTAAGTGGATGGCAGGGTGAATCCTTGAAACAAAGGTATGACTTTCTGGGTCTCGATATAATAAAGCCTAATGATACAATATTCTCGACCTGAGAATGCCCAGGCTGCCCTTCTGCTCAGACCCTCTATTCCTCTGTCCCCTGTATTCCAAGGGATTCTATGTTGCTTCTCTCAGTCTGGTGACCTCACATGCATGTCTTTATCAAGAATTTGGCCTTTGAGGTCCTCTTCCATGATCCTGGACATTCATTCATACCCAGATTAGCTGTACTACAGCTGTTCAGTAGTCAGGGCCAGATCTCTTCTCTCAACAGGTATATGTATGTATATATGAATATATATATATATATATATATAGAAAGAAGGTACATTCTGCCAAATGATGATTAAACTAACTCAGAGCTAACTGGTGCCACAATGTGGCACAGAGCTGTGTCACACAAAGAGCTCTTCTCAGTGGGTCTCTCTGAAACAAACAAAAAAAAAGGGTTAACACTTATTCCCAATGCCTTTCATCTGCCAGCCACAATATTGCTTTAGCTCCTAGATCCTGGCCTAATTATTTCAAACTTAGTAAAAAAGCCATATTGAACCAGGACATAGTTCAGGCCCAGGGCAGAGATTTTAAATGAATGTCTGAGGTATCCAAGCATGTGAGAGCACAGACACATACATACAAAACCCATTTATACCAGATACAAAAACTTAGATGAAAATCTTTCCAGTGGACTACGTCAAATAGTTGAATCCATTTTTAATAAATGTTGTTCTGTTTTGGGGAAAACCACCCTTGAGTTGTGACCAGAAGGGATAGATAGATTGTGTTGAAAGGGCTGAAAACAGAGGATTTCCCTGGAAAGCACAAACTGAGCTTTAATGTTGCCTTGCTCTATCAAACCTTTTACTTTATGAATTCTGGTCTCACTACACAGTAGCGGAAACCATGGGTGGGAGAAGTTAATGCCCCTAGTTTTTCTCTGGAGACATCTTTTTCCAGTAACACAGGAGAATGTTTGCCAATAAAAATGCACACCCAAATGAGTACAGTCATTAGTTGAGATTAAATATTTCTCATTTAGAGTTTTCATGGCTGTTATGAAGAAAATTTCTGCAGCCCTTTACAAACCTCGAAACTGATTGAAACCAACTGAAACTGAGTTATAGTGCTGGTGAATAGCCACACATTTTCCACTCTGAAAATACAAGTGATCAGAGAGCCATTCAACTCAAAAGAAAATGATTGTCATCCAAGCACAAGGTGTGCTGAGCCTTACAGAATAGATCAGATAAAGTTGTAAAATAATAGTATCACTCACTTACACATTGCAGAGTTAGAATTGAGATGCCCAGTTGCTGGTGGTAGCTGAGATGCTCTTGTCCTGAAAACGGCTCTGATGTGGCCTGATTTGCTCTGCTATGGATCCTCTCAGTCCTCATTCATTCATTCAATAAATCTGTATTGCATGCTTACTATGTGCCAAACACATCGGTAGTCTTTCAAGTCTATGCTATTCCCTACAACATTTTTCTGCTTTGGGTTCTGAGACATTACATTCTCTTGTCTGCTCCTTAGTCACAGATGCAGCCTTCCCTTTCTCTTTTTATCTATAACACGTTGTTGGGCTGCACCCCACAAGATTACAAACTGTGTGCTTGCCCAGCTTCAAGACTGAAGAAAGAGCCTGGAGTCAGCGACAGAGACATCAGTGGTTTAATGGAAGGGGAGCTTATGTGTCTGAAGCAAGGTGCTAGAGTGACACCTCACTGTGTGTGACAGATGGCGGGCAGGACATGGCAGCAGGCTTTACTCCCAGGGGTAAGGGGAGATGGCCAGTTATAGGGGAATTGACATCAGGTGGGCTCATTAGTTACCAGGGAAACCAGTAAAGGGGCATTCCCCTCATCTCCCCTTTGATAAACTATCATAGTGGAGATGCTCTGATATAAAGTTAGAACCATCACTAGCTGGGGCCGGGGCAAATACATAGGAAGGTCAGTCATGTGAGTAGATGAAGCATGTCTGTAGATGAAGCAGGTGCTGGTCGAGCAGGGGATGTAGAGAGAGCAAGAAAGTAGCCATCTTGAGTGTCCTGACCACACACATGTGTTCCCCAGGGCTTTGTCCTTGTTTCTTTTCTTGTTCTACACTCTCTCTGAGTAACATCCCATATTCAGCATGACTCTTAAAATCTACATCTCAACCTCTGGCTTCTCTCCTGAATTCTAGATACGGATTTCCAGCTGCCCTACTGGCAACATCATCATGGTTACGCTGTTGACACCTTCTTTATGGGATGAACCACACATATTATCTTCTACCTAATCCTTTTCTTTGATGTCATTTTTTTTTCTTCTGGTCAAAAATCAAATGAGCCTTCACAGCTTATAAATTCTACCTTTCCTGTGTATTTTCTCTTTTCCATTCCTACTTCCAACACCTTAGTTTAAGCCATTATTTACAAACTGGCAGCCTGCAAGCCAGATGTGTTTGTTTAAATAGCAAAACACTGATTTTTAAAAATGTGACTGCCTCTAAGATAGACATATAATCTCTAGTTCACTCTAATTCAGCTCTGTTCTCCATGGCACTGACCCAGTACCTTGCATCTAACGGGTAGTCAAGCAATATCTTGGATTGAGTGCCTTTTCCTCAAAAAGCTTATAACATGACTGGAAAACATGTATGTGTGTGAAATTATTTAGTAACAATCCAAAGCCGAAAATAGAAAAGTATTGTAGAAAAGTGGAGTAGGCAATAAGTTTTCCATGTAGTGGAAGAAAAGAGAGATCATTTTGGTTGGGAATACTCAGAGAAGGATTCACAGAGGAGAAGGGATTTAATCTGAACTTTGAAGGATGGAGAGAGTATATAAAATATGAAATAGAATTGCTTTATTTTGATGTTTTACATCCTACACTGCAAATACTCTGGGTATAGAGGTTGAAGAGGGAGAATGGGTACTTATTTTACTCAAACTCCTAACACTGGGACAAATGAAAGAGAGTCTCTTGATGATTGAAAGCAGTAAATATAAAACTGATAAATGGAGATGTTACTTTAAATGGTGAGAAGTACATTTCTGAAAGTATCAATAGCTTCAAATAAATTTAATACTTTGAATAAACAAACCCATTCTATACATTTATAAATGACAAAACATGGAACTTTAAGGGAACCCAAACTGTTTCAGGAAAAGATGATTGGAAATTAATCATACCTTCCCATCACATACTTCTTTATTCTCTATTAAAGGTCAACACATTGAGCTGGGTGGTGCATGCTGTAGGTCTAGAAGCCCAGTTTTGATGTTCTCATTACCTTCGCTCTCTACTTGCATAGGAAGAGATACAGTGGAGCACTTGCCTTAGTTATGTTAGTACCAGGATTGTAGCCATAGATACTCAGATATTCTTTGCTGATGAAGAGAGGTGAGCCTGCAAACAACTTAGAAAGACTGTGCCTTACTTCTTTGTCAGTCACAGCACCTAGAATTGTGCAACAAACATAGAGGCTATTCCTAAACTCTTTTTGATGGATTTCCTCTAGCTGAATTTAAAAGTTCAGTGTTGTTCATTGGAGCCCAATCCTTTGTCTAGGCTCAGATACAGATTATACTGCCTTCTGCCTGTCTCTCTTCCACCATGCCCTCCTCCCCAAAGCCCTTGGTGCTCTGCTGTTTTTGAAGGTGCTCACAGTTCCATCATCACACCATGGCAGACAGGCTGCGCTATGGTGAAGCCAAGGGGAGCCAAACTGCAACAACTCTACTCCAGTTGGGCCCAGCAATAGGGCTTCTGAAGAGTTACGCTTCTAAAGGATAACCTTTTCCATTGTTGTTCTTGTTTTCCTCCCTCAGCATCTTTCGCTGCCCCCACCTCCCTCTACAACTGATTATCTGAAGCAGTTTAACTATCTTTTCATATAAAAGAGCAGCATGGCAAACTGTTGGGCGTGATGCCCCCCTCCCCCACTTGGAGGTTGTAATACTATCGGCTTGCCACTGCCAGCACAGATCCCAGTTGTTTGACACAGAAGGCTAGCATTGTTTTTGATGGTTTATCTTGGATGCTCTACTCTGTCATCTTCCACGTAGATTCCTTATTGGAAAGTCTAGGAGTTCCTCAAAACATATAGAGAATTGTTTATTAATAAAGCCTCCAAATTAATAGCTGGTCTCAGATTTTATGTGTTGGATCTCTTTCACCAAATACATTTTTAGAATCTCATAATTAATAGTGTGTGGAGCACTTGGAATGGAACTAAAGGTGGGGAGATGGTAAGGAAGTTGGGTCAACATATGGTAAGTATGTACATGAGGATAAGGGAAGTAGCATTTTAAATGAAATCATCAAAACAAAAACTCACTTCTTAAAAATCAAAACTCCTAATTTTTTTGTAATCATAATCCAATGTTATCCTATGCTTATGCCAGGTTGGGCACAGGGCAGATATGTTATCTCAGAAACCACCTGCCTGCTCAAAAGTTCAAAGGAAACCTGGTTAGGGAGGCTTCTAATTAGAATTAAGAGAACAAACGCAGATAGCAATCAGATGCAAAACCGGTGGAATATACACGTACAACAAAATCCAGTTTGACTTAATTATTTCAGATTTTAAGCTGGAGTGTGCAAAAACACACTCAGTGGCATACTAAGGGTGAAACCATGGAAGCAGTCCGCTCTGGGTGCAGACAATAAAGGAATGCATTGCCTGCACAGAAGTATAAATAATTATAAGTCTAACTAAATGTTGGTCTGTTTTTTATTATCACCATTTGTCAGCAATTCTGAACAATGTTAGTAACAAAAACTCCTCTGCTGCTAGAGTGGACTGTTTCCTAACACAGACACACACATGGAGGAAAGTTGAGAGAGAGAGAGAGAGAGAGAGAGAGAGAGAGAAAGAGACCACTGCACCACACTCTCTATCCACCTTACCTTGATCTAAGGTTTTCTTTTTCTATGTAATTTATGACTTTCTAACAGTCTATGCAATTTATTTATTAGTTTTGCTTGTTTCTTGTCTGTCTTCCCTCACTAGAATGTAAGCATGAATTTTTGTCTCTTGTTCACTCACATATTCCCAGTGCCTAGAATAGTTCCTTTGTGAGAGAATGTATATGTGCAATAAATTATTGAATGAAAAATACTGAATGAATATTGAATGAATAAATGACTTTAACTACATCTATCTCATTTGCTATGAAAGTAACTTAACTGCCTGGAGATAGGGAAGTTCAGTCTTCTGACAGGTCTACATATCATAACTGGGCTGTTCAATATAGACTTGCTTGCACTCGGTAGAATTTGTATATGTTTGTGTATTGTCTTGTTTAGATTATAACCTTATTCTTAACAGAAATTGTAAATGCTTGTGCATACACATTTGCAGTCCCTTACTTTCTCTCAACCTAGATGAGAAATATATTGTAGGAAGAATTCCCCTGCTTCGGCAAATGTCAGTTACTCTAATTCCCTCCTACACACTGGCACATTCAGTCTGTGTGGTTTATATTGTCCTTTACTGAGGATTGTTTTGAAAGTAATTACACAAGACTTTTTTTTCCATTAGCATGATTGTTTACTTATCCTCTCATTCATACAAATATTTCCAGTAAGAACAAAGGAAGGTGAATGAGAGAAACCACCTAGAAAGTTACCTGAATTAACTCTTAAATGGCATTTTAAACTAACTTTTAGTCTCCAACTGATCTGTAAATGAGATATTACGTTACGTGACAAATGTTAAGAATTGTTATTTCTACCTCATAGGTAAAGAATGCAATTCATTAATTTCTTAGAGATTCCTATACTGAAATATTTCATTATAAACATTTTAATTATATGATCTTTTTCTTTTCCATCATTACCCGTGATTTTTTTCTCTAAGTTTTCTTCACTTTCTCAAGGAAATCCTGCTGATTCTTTTGGCCACATCTAGTACAATTGTCCCCAAATGCTTTTGTTGAGAAGAGGGAAAGATCACGGGCTAGCTTCATAGGGCAGAGTAGAATGGGGTAGAAAATATAACCTCAGAGCAGATTCAGTACATTCTGTTTTAACCATCAATGAACCAGACAAGTCAGCTATATTTATGGAACTGAGCCAATGGTCAAAACAGACAGGATATAACTTTCTGAGACAAAATGTTGAAAATATCAATTCTGTAATAAGGTTAATCCTGTTTCTCATTTATTTAATCTCAATTAAGGCACAGAAGACCATTTGTTGATTTATTTAAAAAGAAACAAGAAGAAGCATGTTGCAATTAAATTGATCTTTTAAGTCAGGAGGCCCTGGCAATTTGGTCTGACACTGTATCACTTTGGGGGATAAATTTTGAAAATTCCTACTCTGTAATAAGGAAGACCTCATTTCTATCTTTCCAAGGTCTCATATATCATGTTTTATCTTAAAAGAAAACCAGGAAAGTATAGCAATTGGCTGCATACTGAAACCTAGGCAATAGATCTGACATAGCTACTGTGTTGAAAAAAAATGAGGAATCTTCTAAAATGGAAAGGTTGGTCAGGTAGTTAAGTTGAAGAGTCATGGTCCTTGGAAGGCTAATTTATCCTCAGAAAGTCATTAGACAGAGCTAGTGAACTTTCTATCAAGCAAGGTAAGGCTAGCCTTATATGTAGCTTAATATGTTCTTTGGAGTATTTTTTCTTTTATGTCTTTAAAATAGAAAATAATTAATTAGAAAAACTATATTACAAATACTTATAAAATATAGAATGAATTTTAAAAGATTTACCCCAATACCACTATGCTTATACAACTTCTATTAGCATTTTGGTGTATTTAATTTCAGTCTTTTCTCCTATCCATAAAGGTTACATAGTTGTAATAAAACTGTCTTTACAATTTTCTATGCTGCTTTTTAAAACTTAATATTTTATCATAAACATTTTCCAAGCTGTTATGAAATTCTCAAATCATGATTTTAATGGTTCCATAATGGTCCATTGAATAAATGTACCATGATGATGGACATTTGAATTCTTTCCAATTTGGACCATGTAAACAACTATTTGGTGGGAATGTATCCATGTCATTATTCCTCCATAACTGGATATTTTTCTCTAGTATAGCCATCCACAAATCAAAACATTAGGTCAAAGGGCATACTTCTTTTATAAAATATTACAGTTTGATTTTTTGCAAAAGATGTGTGTGTGTCTGGAAAGATACATATATACTTAAAATTTAACAGTGATTATTTCTACTGGTAGGTTTGCAAATAAGTAACTAATTTCATTTAATTTTAGTTATTTTCAAAATTTTCTATAATGAATATGTATTACTTTTTAAATTAAGAAATGGTAATAGAGCAAAATCAGAGTAAAGTGTAATGACTTAAAGCACAGGCCCTGGAGGCAGATTGCCCAGGTTTGATTTTCTGCTGAACTACTTTTTAGCTCTGTGATCTTAGACAAGTAACTTAAACTCTCTGTACCTCAGCTTTCTTGTCTGTAAATTGGGATAATGATGATGTATAGCTCATAAAGCTGTTGACCTCATATCTGTGTTTTGAGAATAAATGAGTTATTCCATGTAAAGAGAACAACGTCCAATATAATAAACACTCCATAAATCTCAGCTTCATTATTATTTGGGACTGGAACAGCAATCCAACCCTCTCACTCCTCACACTGATATGTGAGGATTGTCTTTGAAAGCTTGCTTCCCATTTCTTTCTTGTCCAAGCACCCAGGGCTCTCAGGATATTCTGCTTTATCCTTCAGTAAAACTATTCTGGTGATCAGAGAGGACACTGTATACATTTCAGAGACAATCCTCACATATCTTACAATTTTATATATGATTGGCACTGAACTTAAGTAGAGTGCAGTGAAATATAAATCTGAAAATTTGTAGAAGTGGCTATGTCTTGGTACAAATCTCTATAATTCTCAAAGGTGGCTTTCTCCTAGAAGCAGAATTGATTTTTTTACTTCATCAAACATTGCAAAACTGACTATCATATTTACTGGCCCATATACTAAAGATTTACAAGATACAACCTATCAGTAAATATAAAAATGAGAACTGGGCTTCATTTATTTTATAATTTCAGGATGAACAATCTACCTAGAGACTCACACTTAATTCTGGGGAATAATTTATAAATTCTTGAGTGGATATAAGAAGTCAATGCCTTTCATCACAGTCACCTCCATTCAAAAATCATTTACCAGATCCCCACTCAATAACCTGCTTCCTGCCATTTTATTTCCCAAAACAATATATAAACAAACAAGTATAGTAGAGAAACTCACTGGATGAAGAATCACCAGAGAGACTAGTTCATGCAATGAATAATCATTATTTCGTCTGTTAATTAAGTGCAGGATTTTCATATATGTAACATATAATGTACTTCTACTATACCACATGGATGAAGTCTTTTTAACATGAGGCATTTCTGAGACCCATGGCAGTCTTTTTCAGTCTTATGATACTTTGCTACTTTGAAGAAAGCAAAGTAAATATCCACCAAGTTATCTAGAAGTTTTTCTTTTTCATTTCAAAAGCTTTATAGCATATGTGAAATGGACTGCAAATTAATATTTTTCCAATTAGACTCTTCTTGTTCTGAGCATGATAATGGCATTTTAGGCCATTCACCAAATATTGTGTTTTCCCTTTTTCCTTCAGGTATTATCATCTTCTTTTCATGACCTGGGACATACCACAGAATGTAGCCTCAGGCGGCAATTAGGAATTTAATTTGCCTCCTCTTCTAACCCTGAAATCAAAAGACAGCAACTACTGATACATGCTAGTCATGGCATAAGCACAGGAATAGGATTAACCTGTTTGTCTGTATTTCTATTCTAGGGAGTAATATGAAAATCACACCAACACACAACATAATAAGGCACTTGATGGTCAGGGCATAATTACTGCCTGCAATGTGGCAGGCTCCAGACAGGAAGTTATTATTTGGATCATCAAGGCAGGGAGTGTACCCAGAAACTGACATCACTCAAGCCTACACTCAGCTTTTCTCAAACTCTCCCTCACTTAAATATGAAGCACTGTAAAGTTCACACAGACACACACACACACACACATGATTTATCTTAAGAAGAAACCACTGAGTGTAAAGTCTACAAGGCTTTTGAACAAGCTGCCTCTCACTTAGGCCTAATAAACTCTGATTGTATTAGGAAATGCAGTTTAATAACTCCCATAAACCAAGGGAGTTAAACCAAGAATCAACAATTCCATGTCCCAGGAGAATAAAATGAAATGAAAAGAGTTTGGTAATATTGAGAGCTTTAAACACACAATGCAGTGTATGAACTCCAGGAGTTTCACTTTTGATTTCTATGAGCAGTGATTTTTTTTTGTTATAAAAATAAGAGAAATGAAAATTACTGGAGTGCTTGGATACTTACTTCACTGTACTAGTATAACCCACAAGGAAACAAAAGCTCTGTCTATGAATAAGCTCTAAAATCTATCAGAAAAGAAAGTACCTTCATTTTTGTCACCAGAGAGCCTTCTGCTAAATGCGGAAGTAGATGTCGTACTGACTGAGGTTTTAATTTGTGACAGCAGGAAAATAGGATCTGACTTGAAAGGCCCTGAAGAAGAACGTCAGGCCTTTGTAATGCTGGTTTTGGGGGACAGGACTAAAATCAGTGTCACAAGCAAGCTGGGATAGAGCTGGTTTTGACTGAATGGGGCTGTTATATTTCCAAGATGCAGCCTGGCCTCTGGATATCATAAGCAGTTCTAATGTAAGGGGGGCCTACTCTAGTTTAAAAGTAGGGTGTTTTTTTTGTTTTGTTTTGTTTTTGCGTTACGCGGGCCTCTCACTGTTGTGGCCTCTCCCGCTGTGGAGCACAGGCTCCAGACGCACAGGCTCAGCGGCCATGGCTCACGGGCCCAGCCGCTCCACGGCATGTGGGATCTTCCTGGACCAGGACACGAAACCGTGTCCCCTGCATCGGCAGGCGGACTCTCAACCACTGCGCCACCAGGGAAGCCCAAAAGTAGGGTTTTTTTTTTAAGGACTGTATTGTGCAATAATTTAGCATTGAAAAGAATAGTAAATGTAGCTATTTTTCTCCAGGTAGAATTGTTGAAATGGACAATTTTAGACAGCCTCCTCCACTTTTAGCAGAGATAATACACAGGTTGTCCTTGGTGAGAAAGAAGTCTGGCTGCCAAGTCCAAAAGAAATGTGAATGTTGCATCAAGTTTGAAATAAACTGATTCCCAATGGTTCCTTTCCTAAAATGGCATACACACCTGCTTGTCAAGTGATGAATCTTTTTGAAAATTCATTGAATTATATCAGTGGTTTTTTTTTTTCTCAAATTCTTCTTCATAGTACCCTCCTCCACCTACCCCCACCCCAGAACCTGGAAAGGGTTTATCTTGTGTCCAATTCTGGCTCCTGACTTTTGGACCAAGTGTTAACCCTTAACCAATTGTACACATACTGTGAAGTGTTTAATGTAGTGGTGTCTGGGGTCAGACTTGGATGTGAATCCTGATTGGTTCACTCACTAGTTATGTGATCCTGGGCAAGGTACTTACTTCTCTGAGCCTCATTTTCCACATGTGGAAATTTGGACTCATAATAGCACCTATTTCATAGGTTTGCTTTGAGGATTAAGCAAGATAGTGTAATAAAGAACTTAGTACAGTGTCTAGTAAACACTAGACATGTTTTGTAGATTCTGCTTTTACTTTTTGTTGGAGTATTCTAAATTCGTATTTCTTCATCATCACCATCATCATAATCCTTGGTGAACATTGTCTCTAAGGTCAGGGTTGGTCATGGAGTCAAGTAGAAGCCTCTAGGCCAGAGTTTCTCAATAATGACACTGAAATTTGGGGATGGATAATTCTTGGTTAGGGTGGGAAGAAGCTGTCCTGTGCATTGTAGGATGTTTAGCAGCATCCCTGTCTTCCACCCATTAGATACCTACCAGTAGCACACATTCCTGTCCCCAAACTCCAAGCTGTGCAACCAGAAATGTCTTCAGATGTTGTCATATGGCCTCTGGTGGCGGGGGGGCAATATTGCCCCCAGTCGAGAACCATTGTTCTAGGCATTCTTTCGTTTAATAATTTCCCTGAAAACTATCTGCCATTCTACCATTCATATACCTGTTACTCTTTATTATCTTGCCTCTGGTTTCATCTGGCAACTTTGATTTTTTTCTCATACTCTCATTTTGGTTTCTTGAAGTTCCCTGGCTTTGACCTTCATTTTGGAACCTAAATCACATTCTCTTCTTGCCTTATTCTAAACCTGAAACTTTGTGACAGCCAGTTCTGACCGTTAATACATCTCTGGACTAACAACTTATTGTTCCCTACTTCGGCCTCCCAGCCCTTATCTCCCAATCCCTAGTGCTAGACCAATGGCCGCCTACCAGAGCCTTTCCTTTAAATTTTTGTATAAAGGGCAGTTGAAATGAGGACTCTGGAGCCATACATCCTGGGTTGGAATCCCAGCTCTGTCAATTACTCACTTAGTGACCTTAACTTCTCTATTTTCTTCCATTTGTAAAACAAGGATATTAATAGTTAGTACTTCATAGGGTGGTTGTAGGATCAGGTGGGTTAAAACATACTTAGAACACTGCCTGGCACAATGGCAAACACCATGTAAGTATAAACTATTATTATTACTACTCCCATAAAGACACCTATGAGAGAACTATTAGCATAATCCAAGAGTTAACTAACCTCCAGGCCCCATCACAGTGCTCCAAAAAAAGCTGCCAAGCTTTTCATGTCACGGTGCATACTGAAAATGATAAATATTTGTCCAGCAAACTGGAATAGAGGGAGGAGGCTCTGACAACCTGAGGCCTGAGGAGATCAATATCTTAACTATGTGTAACCCATTTGTGACATGCAGTGGTCCACAGCGCTCTGGTTTGAAAGCTTTGCACCAGGCTCATCAAAATTAAAGAAGAAAGGTCCAAATTGTGACCCAGTTAGAAATTCTGATTCACGGTTTTTGACACATAGACTGCAGCACCTTCTAGGTCCACAGGCCTTACAAGGTCTGTAAGCTCTTTTGTGGTTTATTTGAAGAAGTGTAGATAAAATAAAACAAAGGCAAGTTCCATTGAATATTATGAAGTTTTAAACACGTATGCATTTTTTTCTGTGAAGCTTCAGAGTCTAGCAAATCCCACAAGTGTAGAGGTATGAGAATTTAACTCAATAATGTTAGAGAACAGGAGCTCTTCAATCAAATTTCATGTGATGACCCGCTCTTTCTATTTTGTAACTTTCTTTGGAAAGGGCTGGAGCAAAAATAGCCCAGGATATAAAAAGGGCGATTTTCTCTGATTTTCTGTTTGAGTCCTGTGGCTTTGGTTTTGTGGCATGATAGGGCTGTTTTTCATTTGTGACCTCTCCAAGCACTGATTTTTAAGCAACTTATTTGCATATGCTTCCTCTGCATGATTCACCCCATTCAACCAATTGATTCCTTGGTCTCTTCAGCACAATATGAATAATACACTATCTTCCTCCCAGAGACATTTTAAATTGTGGTTTAAATATGTTGAGCCAGAAAAAAAAATGGTGTTTTTGAGTCAACTTCCTGAAAAGTCTACTAAACAAAAGGATGTACAAATGGACCTACTGAGATGAAGCCAACCCTTCCAACCAAGGTCTGACTTAACATAGCACACTGTCAGCTCTACCAGAATCTGTGCCCCTGGACACATTTATTCCAATTTTCCATTGCCATTGTCAATTCTTTAGTTTGTGCCTTTATTAATTTATGCTTCAGCTTTGGTGTTAGCCACATGATTGTATTGCTTGCTTTTCCTCTTCCAAGACCTCCCATATTAACTTCCTAAAACATAGCTTTCATAATATGATTTCACTACCCCAAAATCCTTCAATGGTTCCCTACTGCTTGATGAATAAACTCTTAGGAATCATAGAAATTCTAGAATGTCAGCATTGGAATGAATCCTGGAGTATAATTCAGTGGTTGCCAAACTCTGGTCTCTGAACCAGTGCCAGAAGTTTGCATGAATCCTCAATGGAAATATAAAAATAAAAACAATGAAGTGACTATTATCTGGCTATTCCATAAAACCAAATGTATCCATTTTAAAATGTCTTTGAAATTATCTTTCTTTTTTTTGAAATATCTTTTATTTTATGAAGTGATGGTACTAGATGATAGTTTTTTATACGTTTGCTTTTCTTAATGTCCATACTTGGTAAAATGATGTTGGCAACTCTTTGTTGCTTCATGGCCACCCCTTTTTACAATTTTACTCATCCATGCAATCCAAAAGTCTGGGAGCCACTCATTTCATAAATGAGGAAAGAAGGATTAAGTGACTTGCCTAAGGCCATACTGATAGTAGCAATCTTGGACTGCAAATCCTCATGTTAGCTTCAACTCTTTACCATAATATTCAAAACTCTTCTGTATTTAAATTCCAGTATGCCTCTGCATCTTTATTGTTAGTGTGCCCTAAAATAAACCCTATGCTCTGAACAGTCATTTGCCATTCCTTGAATATGCCTTGCATTCTTTCACTGCACTAACTATTCTCCTAAAGTCCCACCCAGTTCAAGCATTGCCTCTTTTACAATAACTCAATGTCAGAAGGGATTCTTCTCTTTTCTGTGCTTCCCCTGCCGAATATATACCATTTATCAGCATATTGTATTTTGACCAGACTGTCATCATCCATGGCCTATACTCCTTTCTGTGTTCTCCATCTCAGTAAATGGCATCACCATCTACCCAACTGCTCAAGCTGGAAACCTTGAAGTCATCCCTTACGACTGCTTACACCAATATCTAATAATCATGAAATCCTGCCATCTTTACCTCCAGAGCTCATCTTCTGTATGTCTACTTGAATCCTTTAACTTGTCTACTACACAGGTCTCTTTGTGTCTCCTTGCTCCCCCCTACAATCCATTTGTTATTTAGCAGCCAATTTTGGGTCTGGTACCTCTCCTTGTAAAGGCCTTCAGTGGTTTTCCATAACCTTCAAGATAAAGTCTAGAATGTTGAACATGTTATATAAGATATAGTATCCTTGCCTACTTCTCTAGCCTCATCTCTTACTCCCCTTTCATTTGCATGTTTCCTTCAGCCTTCCCAAACATTCAACTCTTTGAAAGCATTTTTCTCACTCTTGCATATTCTTGCTTGCTGACTCTAATTGCTTCTTACCTCTCTGGACCTTCACATATGCTGTTTACATTGCCTGGAACACTTTCTTTAGGACACCTTCCTTGAGCCCCTAATTTTGATTGGACACCCCATGGCACAGTACCTTGTGCCACATATGTCACACCACATTGTGTTATAATTGATTGTTTAACTGATTTCCTTTCTGGCTACACTATATGAACATGAGGTCAGGGATCATATCTATTATGCTTAGTATTCTATTCTAGCTCTTAGCTCTGGCATACAGTAGGCACTCAATAAATGCATGCTGTATGAATGAAAGTCTCAAATTACATTTACGCTTACACTATTATGACTTGCATGCCTATTTTATTTCCTTGATTTGATTGTAATTTCCTGAAAGTCAAAGAAGTCTTTTATGATATAATGCCCTTTTATGGAACCATATATATTATAAACTGCTGGTAAATATTTGGTAAATACATGACTAAGCTATTTTTTCTTAGTTGGCCAGGAAACGTGGTACAGTCAAGGATAAGAATTTTAGTGCATATTTTTACTAAACCTAGGTTGCAACACAACTCTATACAATCCAAGGATTTTAGGCTGATACTAGCACTGACTGTTTATAACATTGCATTTCAGGTGGTCTTCCCACACCCCTCCACAAAATATCCCTACCTTACCTGGTTTAAATTGAGGAATACCCTGTAGCTTCACCAAGCTATTATATGACTGTTCAACTAGGGATTCTGCTGCATTTTAGAGAATAAAAATTGTAAAAATCTTAAAGTGACCTAGGATGCATAGGCCTTCGTGTGTGTGTGTGTGTGTGTGTGTGTGTGTGTGTGTGTGTGTGTGTGTTTCTTGGGGACTGAATTCAGGGTGGACTTTATGGGAAGCTATGGTTAGGGTGACAGCTTCACAATGAAAGCAAATATTTTACTTTAATCATCATTCCAGATTTTTGTGGGGTACTTTATCTATTGAGAATATATTTTCAATGTTTATTGATTCTATTTTCATCATCAAGAACATATAAAGATGTTATCAGTCACAGATGATTCATATTGCAAATAATGGGCTCGAATCTCAGCC
This sequence comes from Pseudorca crassidens, assembly GCF_039906515.1. Classification (NCBI taxonomy): domain Eukaryota; kingdom Metazoa; phylum Chordata; class Mammalia; order Artiodactyla; family Delphinidae; genus Pseudorca; species Pseudorca crassidens. The sequence goes on along the minus strand of NC_090317.1, from coordinate 41,456,084 downwards.
TCTTTGTATGCATCATAGTACCTGAATTGTGTATCACAATCACCTATAAAGGCAGGAAGCTTCTCTTCTGATTTTTGTTTGCCCCTGACTCAACCTAAATGACTAATTTTCTTTGTAAAAGATGAACAAAACATTATCACTGGTGATTTTTTCTTTTTACAGTTTATGCCTTAAGCCTGACTCACTCTTCTTGTGTGTAAGCATTCTCCCTGCTCAGACCATTTGGATTTGTTGAGTCCAGAGCAAACAAACAGAATGATGAGAATACTGTTATAATTTTAAGCAAGCTCTCTGAATAACAGCCCATGTTACATGGCAGAGGACAGTGCCAAAAGACATGTTTGGGTCAGTAGTGGGAACTGTAACAAGCTTCAGTGCCCATCCTTAAAGAAGTCTTCTCTGACCTTCCAGTGTAAGTCAGTGCTCCCTTATCTCTCACTTATGATCCTCTGTCAAATTCAACAGGGCTTAGCAATGGATGGATGCTGTAGGTGAAAGAAAGGGAGGAGGAATCAAGAATATCTTCATTACTATAACCCCAGCATTATTACCTTGCTCATGGTAGGCTCTGAATAAATATATTTTTAAAGAACAAATAGCTGGGAATGAAACACATTTTGAAACTCTCAGCTACAACACACAGACTATAAAAATAATGGTTGTTTTTATCACTGGGTGGCCATATGTATGGTTAATAAGACCATAGTTTTGAAATTCAGGAAGACCTGGGTTCAAATCCTGACTTCACCATTCAAGTTACGTGATTTTGCAAGAGTTACTTAACCTCTATGAGCCTTGCTTTCTGTGCTTATAAAATGGAAATCAGATCATACCAACCTCATAGTGGTGAGGATTAGATACAATACATTTAATGTACTTAGAACAATGCACTTTGGACTATTTTATTGAGGTAGCTATTATTATTACTGTTGTTTTGTGTTCTTAGCATGTTATGCCCTTAGGTATCGGGGAATAGTATATATTCAGTAATTGTTAGCTGTAAGTATTATAATTATCATCATTATAATAGTTTTATGTTATTTAAATTGAATTATTTTCGATGGAATGCTTATGGGACAAAATTACTCTTTTTAATATTGGGCACAGATTAGTAGTCTTAATTGCAGTAAGTATTATCTTTTAAATTGTTTGGAGTAGACATGGGATATCTTTGCTTTTAAAGCAATAAGGGTTATTGCTCTTATCATTCATGTAAATTGTTCAGAAATGAGCAAACTGAAGGATTTGTTTGTTTTAACACTGGAAGTTTACAAAAAACATCAGGACAGGATAAAATAGGATTTGGCCATAATGGCTACATGGTTTTTGCTTTATTTTCTGAACCATATTTAAAATTCATTCAAGGACGTCCTTGTTTTCATGAACCTGACATAACTTCTCCAGTTTCTAAAAGTGTGTATGTATATAGATGCGTGCATAGTATACATATATGTTTATATATTTATTATGTATATTAAAATGTTTCCTACCAAGGACCACTATGGAGAATAGTTGAAGGAAGTGTTTTTCAGATGCTTAAGCAAATTGTAAGTACTATTGGTAGCCACAGTTTGACCCAATGTAAATTTGCAAACTTTAGAAAGATACCTCTGCTGTTCTCCAAGTTTATATTCTAATTTGACCTTACATGCTTTGGGGGGTTCTTCAAGCATTTTTTCCAGGTTTATTGAGATACAGTTGACAAAGAAAAGTTGTATGTATTTAGGTTGTACATCATGATTCTTTAAAAGGTGTATGATGTATGATTTAATATACATACACATTATGAAATGATTACTACAAGCAAGTTAATTAATATACCCATCACCTCACATAGTTACCACTTTTTTGTCCAAAAAGATATCACTTCACACCTCTTAGAATGGCCACTATTAAAAAGACAAGAGATAACAAGTATCGGTGAGGGGTTGGAGAAAAGGGAATCCTTGTGTACTCTTGGTGATTATTGTATTGCTACAATCATTATGGAAAAAAGTATAGAGGTTCCTCAAAAATTTTAAGCTAGAATTACCATATGACTTTATGTGTTTTATTTCTACACAGTAATTTTTCTTTCACTATCTCATTTCACTATCTCTTTTACTATGTCATTTATTTTATGTCAATATACTGTGAGTGGTTATCTAGGAGAAAACTAACTGACATTACTGACAAACTCAGTCTTATTTTTTAATCATGAAAACAAGTTGCTTTTTAAACATTATGGTTAACAAACCAATAGCAATCTAAAATCTTCATTGAATACCTACTATGTGTCAATGGAGAAAGTATGAAACTATGAAACTGTGTCTCTACCTTCAAAGAACCTCAAATCTAGTTGGGGAAATGTGATATGCATACCTGGAAATACAGCTCATCACACAAGGCAGAATATACTATAATGACAAATCAGTATGAGTCCTCATGGAAAAATACCTCTTATAAGCTCTAATGAGCTTAAAAGTCTTCTGGGGGTATCTTAGTTTGGGTTCCCTAAAAACAGATTCTGAAACAAGGAGTTGCATGATTAAGGTTGATTCTAGAGTGTTCTTGGGAAATTACACCTATAAGGAAGTAAGAAAGACAAAAGGCAAGATTCAGAAGAGGGGGAAGTTGACCGATAATGTGGTTGCTACATGCCCTCAGCAGATCTTAGAGATATCTGGAGCTGGGATGGGTTTTCAAAGTTATCCCAAATGGAGGCAAGGAGCCTGGGCTTTTGAATCTCTGTATCATCCAGTCTTTGGCCATGGACCACTCCCTGCAAGGGTGTTGGCCTTAGCAAAGGCAGCTCTTTGTAATCAAAGGCAGCTCTCAGTGTGGGTCTAGCTTTGAGGGTCAGCAATACGATATTCTCAGCAGCTGGGTGCACTGGCCTGAAGAGTCTGCCCTGAGCAGAGTACTGGAGCATCTACTACAAGGCATTACAATTTGAACAGGCCTTTGAAGATTGAATAAGATTTATATAAGTGTACTAGAGGAGAATTGACAGATATGCAGTCTTGGGTGAGGAATGGTATGGAAATAGGCAAGTTATATTCTGGATACAACAAATAAATCAGACTTTAATTCAACTGACTTTTGTTGAATTCCTACGTTTAACAGGTGCTAGGAATTTTTATAATGTAGTATCTCATTTAGTCATTATTATAACCCTTCAGGCTTATTCCATTTCATATATGAGAAAAATGCATCTCAGTGTGGTTATGAACTGCACAAAGTCACCCATGAAGTGGTGGAGCTAGCACTCAGACTCTAGTCTTCTGTCTCCAAAGACTTCTCCATCCATTACACCATGTTTATATGACTGGAAACTGAGAAATATGCCTGCAAATGGTGGTGGTAGGATGTGGAGAGTCTATAAGAGATGTTCTGGTCCTTGGTCTCATACTTTATTGTGTTGATCTCTAGATGTCTCAGGACTATAATCTTTTAATGATAATACATTCATTATTAGTAGTAATATTATTAGTACTGGTTATTATTTGCCAAGACTATGTTAAACTTTCTCCCTCTCTCCCTCTCTCTGTGGATTAAAGCATTTATCCTCACAACAAACCAGAGGAAGGTAGTATTGTTCTTATTTTATGGATGAAGTATCTGAAACTCAGACAGTAAAATAAACTTGTTCAATATCACATAGCTCAACTGTGATGGAGCTGAGATTAGAATCCAGGTCCCTTTGACTCCCAAAGTCCATGATTTTAAGCAGTATACTTTAAGACTTTTTTTTTTTTGGTATCTTCTATAGTGCTTGGTACATCACTGAACACTTTATTGATACTTAGTGATTACTTATCACCTTAGCAACCTGGGATAAGTGGCTTTGCCTCTCTACTTAAGTGTCCACATTTTTCACAAAGGTGGCTAACAGGAATATTATATGAGATCAGAGAGTGAACTGGTGAGCTCAGAGGAGTGAGTCTTTACTTGATTTCTTCCAGGTTTCAGGCTCTGTAGCCTATGTCAGTTGGGTTGACCTTATTCATCATTTCATGCCCATCATTCACCCATCCTTTATTATAACAAATATATGTTGAGTCTTACTGTGTGCTGGACACTGTTTTAGATGTCAAGATAAATGAGGCAAAGTCCCTGTACTCATAGAGTTTATATCCTAGAGCCAGGAGACAAGTGAGTCACAATTAGTTAAATATGTAATATCTCAAGATGGTGATCAGTGCTCTGGAGAAAAATTAAACCTAGTAAGGAGGATTGGGAGTAGGTTAGGGTTGGAGAGAGGGTTAATATTTTACATAGGGTAGCCAGGAGGGGTTTTTTGGTAAGATGATATATGAACAGAGATCTGAAGGAAGAGAAGTGAGCCATGCAGATATGCTGAGGAAGAGTGTTGCAGGCAGAGGGAACAACAAACGTGAAGGCCTGGAGGCAGGAGCTTTCCTGGTGTGTTAGAGGAACACCAAAATACAATTAATGAGATGTTATTATAATATTTGCCAAATGACTCACCAGTGATATAAAAGATTTAAAAGACCTTTCCCAAAGTTGGCTATGTATTTCCCACTAGAGTAGATTTAGCATAAGATGAAAAGGACCAATGGGAAAAGATTAAAGTGTTTGAAGCCAACTCATCAAGAAGAAATAAGTAAGATGGGCTACTTAATGACTATCTTTAGCAGTCCCATGCAGGGTTTTTATAAGGAGCTGTGGAACAGCCTTCTGAGGACTAAGTTATTCCCTTCCCTTTAGGAGATAGCTACAAATTAGAAAATCAGTCAAGAGAGAATGTGTCCTCTGGTAACATGAGAATTATTTTGGGGTAGTAGGAGGCAGGAGCATGACTGTATTCAGTCAACAGGTGAAAAATTTAGAAAAATAAAGAAAAGAGGTTGAATTGAGCAATTTTGGAAGGGAATTAATTTCCATTTTGTTTTCAAGCTAAAAGAAGTGTTTCGATATAAGGGGAAAAAACTCTAAAAATCCAGCTTTATTGATAGTTCTGAGTCAACTGCATGAGTAACATGGTCCTAGAGACAAGTGTGAACTTGATATTAAGGTGAGTAAGCCTGAAAGTGGCTTCCTAGGGAGGATTGATTGGTGCATTCATTCAATTATTTTTTATGTACATATTTATGTCTTGTCTCTTCCAAAAAGGAGTTGAAAAAGGCTACACAGCTATGTATATAATATACAAGATTAAAAAGTAAGAGAGGAAATTATGAGGAAATAATAGCAGTAGGAGAAATAAGATATGATAAAATTATGGTAAAACATCCTAAACTGCCAGCCGTAAGATCCTGCACAGTTAGCTAGGGGGAGGCCACATACATTTAAGTTTGATATTTCCAGAAAAAAAATGGAAGGATCCCAGGAAATGATCAGTTCTTTGATATATAGTACCCATAAGATAAAAACTAACTAAAAGTTTTAGAGAGGCCAGAGAGAAATTTTTTCCTCTCTGAGGCAGCCAGATCCTGAGGTAAACCTCCCACCCCAAATGAGTCCCCATATCCAAATACTAAGGCCTCTGTGTAATCCCATTTCCTAGCAGGTGGGCACACCTGTGACTCGCTTCTTACCAATAGAATATAGCAAAGTGATGGGTAGACACTCTGGATTGACACACATTTTTATATGAGATTCTGTCTTAGCAGACTATAGTAGGAGACTCTTTCCATTGCTTTGAAGAAGTAAGCACCCATGTTTTGAGAAGGCCTATAGAAAGGGGTCACATGACAAGGAACAGCTTGCAGCTTCTAGAAGCAGAGAGCGACCCTTGAATGAGAGCCGTCAAGAAAATAGGACCTCAGTCCTACAACCACATGGGAATAAACTGTTCCAACAACACGAATGACCTTGGAAGGAGATATTTCCCTGGTCAAACTGATGAGACTGCAGCACCAGCCAACACCTGGATTGCACCCTGCTGAGACCTGGGAGCAGTGGATCTAGCTAAGCTGTGCCTGGACTCTCCATCCATGGAAAATATGATATGATCAACTTGTACTGTTTTAAACTACTAATCAGTGCCTTAAACCATCCCTTAGGTCTCACTCTTTGATACGTCTCCAAGGGAAGCTGGGGAAATAATTTCCATAAAACTTTTCACTTCTTACAGAAGCCTTAGCTACAGTTCTGTATAGAGTCAGGATAAATAAGATTCATGACACTTTAAGATCTCCAGAAGATCTTTCCTCATATATAGAACCCTACCTTGGTTTTGAGATACGTGAATGTAGCAATCTAAATCTTCTGGAATAAGGTCTGTCACCCTCCACATGAGATTCTCTTTTATATGGTATCCATATACTCTTTTGCACTTTGAACACTTCAGGCTTTTACTGAGTATGTAATTACTCTGCTGACTGCTAAACAATAATGTCATTCGTTGAATTCCTTTATCACCAGACACATAATCATCTGTTCAAAAAAATCATGTGAGATTCTCATTGATCTTCAGAATGTCTTTAAAGCTTTTTAACTTATAATTAACACATATATTTGTCTTTTTGTGTTAGCAAATGTGGAACAGAATCATTTCCCTGCTGCAGCATTTCATCATTCTCTAGTCTTTGCTGGAAACCTTGAAAATGTGAAGGTGAATGGGTGCTTTTTGCTTTATAATTCAATGTGATAAAACCCACAGCTCCTGTCAAGAGTTCCATTTAATTTAAAAGGGAAAGGGACTGATTTATTCCAAACTAATATGTTTTCCCATGCAGGAGACTGATGGAATTATATAATTCTCTCAATTAAAGTAGATAATAAAGTTTTAAGACATATTTTACAACTTTTTTCTATTATAGACTATATGGGAGTCTAGCTTTTTTTTTTTCTTCACAACCTGAAGGGGTAGGAACTTTTGCAAACTCTACTTCTCAAGAGACAATAGGTTTTATCTTCGACAATAAACAACCCTACTGTGTCATCAGTGAAGGAAAATACTTTGAATAAACAAGTCTCTTATCTCACTAAAATCCCAGCTCTCCAGCAAACATCTTGTGGAATCAGGAGGCTATCATTCATAAACAAAAACAAACATAAATCTAAATATACTGTTTTGGTTATAATCAATTTGATATATGGCACTGAACTGGTTCTTTATTTTGTTCAGGATGAGTTACAGCTTAAAAGTCAGGACTGGGCTTCCCTGGTGGCGCAGTGGTTGAGAGTCCGCCTGCCGATGCAGGGGACACGGGTTCATGCCCCGGTCCGGGGAGATCCCACATGCCGCGGAGCGGCTGGGCCTGTGAACCATGGCCACTGAGCCTGCGTGTCCGGAGCCTGTGCTCCGCAGCGGGAGAGGCCACAGCAGTGAGAGGCCCACGTACCGCAAAAAAAAAAAAAAAAAAAAGTCATGACTAAACCAACATGGGGATTTGTAGGGTGTTATTTCTCACAAAACTAATGGCGTTGCATTCAAATGCCACCAAATTAGCAAAGAAAAAACCTTTCATCTACTCTCCCGTATTCTGTATCTGAGGCGTGTGAATTAAACTGACAAAAGACAGACTAACAGGAGAAAATGTTTATTTTGCATGCACAGAAAAGAAGTGAAAACCCAAAGAAATGGTTAGACTTGAGAACTTATATACCACTTTAACCAAAGGGTGCTATTTTTTGGAGAAGTGACAAGACAAAGGAAAAGGAGTTTGCGCTTCTAGGGGCAGTAAATTATGGAAAGGTAAACATACACAGAAGCTAATGGAAGATAAGGGTTATTTTATAAGCTTTTTCTTAATTCAGACTCATCTTGGTACTGACTTTCCATCTCCTGTGTTAAGTGTTGTTCCCTTCCTCCTGGTATAGGAGAGGGGCGGGAGGACACTTTCAGAAAGGAAAATTTATACTTTGCTTTCAAGTCAAAAGGAGGAGGGAAAAGAGTTCTTCCTGTGTCTGCTCTTTCTTAATTACTTGTTTCTTTAGCTCAAAATAATCCTTATGCCAAAATGGCATGTTTTACGGTGGGCATATTCTGATCCTCTTCATTAGTAAAATCTTGATTAATAAATACCCAAAGCATTATGAATCTCAATTAACCAGAACTTTTTCATCACTAAATCCTTAGAAATCAAAACTGATTTCAGAGATACTGAAATCAGAGAAGTTAAGTAATTTGCCCAGGCTCACATGGGTAGTAAATAAGGCAGAATTAGGACCAAAGGCCGGTCTTCCTGACTCCTAGTCTACTGTGTTTTCCATTAAGTTTTCTTATCCATAAAGTGAGACTAATAAGATCATAAGCTTTGAAGATAGAATAATTTCATATATAATCCAAGCCTGTGGTACTAGGTATATAGTTTGGGGGGTGTTAGTTAAACTTGCTAAAGTTCAGTTTCCTTATTTTGAGTTCTTAGCTGTATCAACCTCATAAGATTAGTTATTGTGAGCATTAAATGAGACAATCCATGTAAAGTCTTTAGTACAATGTCTTATCCATAATCAGTGCTCAAAGTCAATTATCCACTATTATTATTAACAATAGTAACATTGTTAGTTGTAGCAGTTTATTAGCATAATTATCATCATGATTGTTTCAGCATGATTGTTAATTATTTCCATAGGTCCAACCCAACTTTTGAGCCAACTAGGCATGCGTGGTTAGAAATGCCTTGAGGGGCATGAAAGACCTCCTCAAGCTTAAATGTCTTTCCACAGGCCTGGCATACAATTCCATCATTAACATTAACTTTTAAAGGTTTTTTGAATATGCATGCACACACATCTGGCATGATATTAACCCATTCCTAGTGGAAAGAAATGCCCTTGGGAAAATGAAAATTGGGCTAATCAGTTTTAATGGGGGTGAGAATAAGAAAAAAAAACATTGTCATTATTTGTATACTAGTAGGCACTATTCTAAGTTCTTCACTTTTGATACCCACAGCAAACTTTTGCAGTAGGCACTGTTATTCACCTCCTCAGTTTATTGATAAGAGAACTGAGACACAAAGAGATTAATTGACTTGCCCACAGTAGGTCACTAGTACCAACTAGGATTCAAGCCCAAATTTGGCTGACTCCACTGTCACTGTTTAAAAGGACAGTTGCTTTTGCCACACAGTCTCCTCAGTGGAGAAACTCAGCAGCCAGAGGTACCCAAGACTGACCTCTGCTGCAATCAATATTAACCCTTTATAGAAAATGAATCAAGACTTTTTCTAGGGGTCTACTATGTCTGGCTGTTGGAAAGTGACAATATTTGGATCATGGCTATTAGTTTGGATTTTCAATGAAAAGAAACACCATTTATACATTTCTTTTGGGGACTGAATGCTTATGGAGTAAGATTTTATTAGGAAATGACTTTTTTTCCAATTTTAAACCTTGCCGCTTTAATACCAGAGGGGTTTTTATAGGAAAGAGCAATAGCATTGAACCGGCAAACATATTATTTTACTTAGATGATTTGAATAATCTGAATAAGTGAGTCTCTGAAATATGATTCTGTAGTTGAAATAATAATCTCCTTTACCAGAAATAATTTCCAAAAGCTGGATGGTGCCCTTTCATTATTCCTCACTTTTTGCCTTCCCTGTTACTTATAATGCTAGCCTCGGGGAATCAAATCTTTTTCATGCAATTAGCACATACCTAGAGCTTGAACTGTTCTCCCTATTCTTGGATTCCAGCCTACCTGACTTCTCTCTTACCCAGTCTGCTTTCCCAAGACATGCCAAATCTCTCTATGAAACCAAAATACTAAATAACTTCCCATTGTTTCCTCCCCATCAAACATGTAAATCTCATGACACCCTCAATTACCCATTTTTAATTGTTCAGAGTGTTTGTGTTTGTTGATCACACTGTGTCACTGTATTTTCTCAATTTATATTTGTCTCCTATGAAGGGCCTTTAGGTGTTCTCTGTGAAACTGGCTATAGAACCATGAACACATAATTTTTTTTTTTAGATTTATAATATGCGTGTTCATTTCAGAAGTGGTAAACTGACCAGGTGTGGGTCCATATATCTGTTTTGTTTGATCTCCAGTGTTTTCAAAATTTACATTAGTTGCCAACATTTACTTAAACACCTAAAAATCACATAAAATCTCTTAAACCCCTTTATGTCAATCACAGCTAGAGCTGAGTAGCAGCCACCTCCTTTCAAAAGAATATATTCTCCAGGTTATACAAGTTGCTATTCTTCCCTATTGTCTTACACCCTTGGCTAATTCATTCATTTATTTTGCCAGTCTGCCTCCTATAGCATGTAGATTTGGAAACCCTGATGATTGTGCAGGAAATAAAATTTTTTTTAGGAAAATTAGAAGGTAAAAATAATAACCATTTGTAGACCCACCATCCAGAGTCAGCCACAATTAATATTTAGTGTATATTTTTCCAGACAGTTCTCTCAAATAGATAGATAGGTTGGTAGGTAGATAGATATGTTTAGAATATGATTGTTATAGTAATGATGATATATCAATATTATTTATTGTTTTTCCTTATTTCAATGCAATAAAGATAGACTGGTCAGGGAATGAAGGTTCAAATTACTTTTCTAGTAAACTGGGCATAAACACCTTTTGTTTCAGTGTTTGGCATGGAAGATATACCCAAATATGCCATTCCAGTTTTTTGCTTAATAAACTAGTGATTAGGTTTGAAATCATCTACTATAGACCAGGACATTTAAAAATCTTTATGTCTTCATTTGGTAATATCTGAGGTGGTTGTTCAGGAAATGGATGCAAATGAGGAAGTTATAGTAGTTTGGTACTAAATTTAGCATATCCCTTAAATATTGAGGCTTCACATAAATTCCTTCCTTTTCATGTCTTCTGTGCTGGAATTTTCTCTATAACATCATTGTTAGGGGTTACTAAGTCTATGTTTGAATATCTGCTATAACAGAAAACTCATTACCTCTTAAACCACAACCTGACCTTGTTGCTCAGCTATTTAAAAGGCCTTCTTTTAAATAAGCATAAATCTATGTCCTTACAACTCCTATCAATTAGATTTAGTTGTACTCTTTGGGTCCACAGAGAATAAATTTACTTCCTTTTCTACACATCGATCCTCTTAATATCTTACTATCTTAATATAAAATGATCACATTTTTCCCTTTACTCAAGCCCTTGCTCTTTCAATGAATCTTTATATTGATGGCATGGTTTTCAGACCCTTTCATTATTTTCAGGGATCCACTGAAGATGCTGTTATATACTAATATTCCATGTATTAGCACCCATAAGAGAAAATATATATATATATAATATCAAAACTAAACCCCATTTTAATAAGAATTTAATTTCCCTGATATTTAATTGGAACCAATTTTTGTTGCTCTTGTTAGGGCTCATAGTGCTGAATCATACAAACAATAGCATCAACTTGTTATTGCATTCTACCTGTTGCAGACACAGTTTTGGTGCAATCTTCACCTTTAAATATTTCATCAAATTTTTACAATCTCATCAACACAACGTCAAATTAACTATTTACCTCTTTTAAAATTAACTTAATCTGTAGAGGTGAGATTCCTAATAACTTCTCTTACTAGATCAGTCAGTATCAGAATATTTAAAGAGAGGAGGCCTGGTAAGTCATTCAGGGCATACTGCCCCACAAACTCCTATATCTTGAGAGGGTCAGAATCTCAAAGGGCAATCAGGTTTGTGCCAAATGGCCTGAAGAACAACCTGAACTTGCTATATTTCACAGGGTATTACAAAGAAAGGCAAAAGTTATCATTTATTATGTAGGGGAGGAAAAACTTTTCTTCTACCATCAGATTTAGTCACTGGGACCCTCAAATGAAACTGACAAAAGACAGATTAATAATGGAAGAGGCATACAGATTTTATTAATATTTTTACATGCATTTGGAGCTTCTCAGAAAAAAAGTAAAAACCTAAAGAGGCAAACTAGGGGGCTTATATACCATTTTAACAAAGGGGGATAAACTGTGGAGAAGTGACTAGACAAAGGAAAAAGAAGGTTTGTGCTTAGTGGTGGGAAAGGAAAAGGGAAGGGGACTAGGAAATGTATGGTGGATATGAATTGTTTAGTAAGGTTTATCAGGCAAACTCACGTTGTCTTTTGTGATAAGAATCTTTGTCCTCTTTCCTGGTAAGGAGTGGAGGGGACTTGTCAGGGGGAGACCTTTACAAAGAGAAATTTATACAGTGCTTTTAGTCAGGAAGAAGGAGGACAGAGAAGTCATTCTGGGTCTTCTGTTTTTCAGTTGCAGTCAACTCAAGTTAATCAATATGCCAAGATAGCATAGTTTGAGGTAACATATCTTGACCCCATTCAATTATTCGAAACTAAACTTGGCATTCTGGAAATTAGTCAACTTGTTTAAAGGAAATCTGTTAACTGTTTATTGCCATGTTACTTGCTTTTGAGATAATTGACATCTACCCCCATTTATGAGATGTCCCCACCTCCATCTAGGTTATTTAGGAGTCTGTGTGTGTGTGTGTGTGTGTGTGTGTGTGTGTGTGTGTGTGAAAGAGAGAGAGACAGGGACACACAGAGAGAGAATCATAAATATTCAATTTATCAGTTTGTTGAAATAAACCACTAATTATTTGAACAATAACATTCACAATCTGTTCTTTATAGCCTAGCACTTGGTTACATAATGACTTTTATTATTCTCTAGTTCGTGTGCACCAGTCTTGCCAACTGTTTCATAAGCTTTTTGAAACCAAGGCTCATGTCTTCTTTTGCAGTTTCCCCTCCTCCCCCCACAACATCTAGTACAGTAAGCACTTAATAATTATTTCTTAACTAGAGAAAATCTGCATGTGGGTTGTGTAGCTTGGCTCCATTCTAACATTCCAGTTGATGCTATTAACCCCACCCAGCTTTCTAGGAAGACTTCAGTCACATGAAAACTGGGCAGGGAAGTTTAGATGACTTAGAGAAGTCAGACCTCAATGCTGAAGAAAAAACTAAAAGTTCCTAAGCTGCTTCTCAGATGTCAGGCACCCCAGCTCGTACAGATGGTGCACTTATTGAGACTAGCTGGTCCTAGCAAGTTGAAAGCTGTACATGTGGCTTTAACATGCTCTTTGTGGACCACTGACAAAGAGTGTTCACAAATTAGGCCAAGTGCTCCCCCAAGTCATGCTTTACATGTTTACTTTGAGAGATTTACTCTTCCTCCTGGCAAGTATTCTTCCTTCTCCCTCTTGTAAGAAATATGAAATTTGTATCCAGTCATGAAGATTTTATATTAACCTATTTTTCAATCTTTACCAAAGAAAATCCTTTTTTCTGCTGCTCTCGCTTCAATCAGCTGAAAAATGGCAGCCACCTTACTCTGATGCTTCTAAGTCTGCTACTCAGCATTTCTCAAATTACCTGAGATTTTGTTGTTCTTCATGGTAGAAGATAAACCCTTAGACACTTCTTTGCAGAAATTATCACTACTGTAAAAGAGTCACTGAGATGTTTCTACTCTGAGTATTAAAAAATAAGTATTTTTTTCCAAGTCATATCAGCATAATAGAAGTAGGTAAAAAGGAAACTAGTTATTGATTAAAGATATGTTTTAGTTCTAAATGCCCTGTTTTAGAACATCAACCTATAGAGAATTATTAAGGTAAAATTTGCAGTAAATAATTTTGTCTTGTTGAACAATCTATATGTTGATTGTCAAACAGTGAAGAAAAATGCCAAATCAGCTATACATATATGTATCAGTCATTTGATACACTAATATATCAAAATTTTTAATTAATTTTATTAATTGAAAAATGAAAGTGAATAAAATGTTCAAGCAGTATAACATCAGGTGTAACAAAAGTAGGTATATCTCCAACCCCACACCATCAGTCTTGCTTCTGAGAGGCAATATCTTAACAAATTTTTTTCTAAACTTCCCCCAAATTTCTATAAATATATAAGCATAGAGGGTATTTCTGTGTTTCTATATATCCTTTTTTCACCTTTTACACAAATGGGAGTAACTTGATATGAAGTTCTACACCTTGTGTCGTGCCCCCCACCGCCTCACTTCACAATAGGTCTTGGAGAGCATTTCATTTCAGCATATATTGACCTAAACATCCTTTTAAACTACTGAATGTAACAAGTCTCCACCTCCATCTAGGATATTTAGGAGTCTGTGTGTGTGTGTGTGTGTGTGTGTGTGTGTGTGTGTGTGTGTATGTGTGAAAGAGAGAGAGACAGAGACACACAGAGAGAGAATCATAAATATTCAATTTATCAGTGGATGAATCTGCCAAACAGATTGGAATGACCATTTGTTAACATGATCTTTTTCTTGATATTTCACAGTTATACCAGGTGGGGGAAAAATCTATCATTTCAATTATTTAAGTATTTGTGAAGGCTTATTCTGTATCCAGTACTGTGCTAGACACTGTTGTATATAAAAATTTTTTATAAGACAAAATTCCTCCTCATACACATTTGCTTTGTTGTAAGACCAGACATCCACACATGAATTAATTAGAGAATATGAGATGGGGTACACTGGAAAAGGAACCCTAATGTGAACTCACTTAGGGGCTCAATATAAACAAGAAGTCTCCAAGAATAGCAGCAGGCTGTGTGTACAGGCCAGCTGAAGTGACTCTCTCCATCAAAAGAACTCCACACTAGGAATATGGCCTGCACTTCTGGGACATCTGAAGTTTAAACTAATTGCAAATTTGAAGACTGTGGACAAATTTTGAAGACCATGAGGCTGCTTTCCTCACAAACAGCTTTATAAGAAGTAAGCAAATCTGACAAAAACAAACTACAGATTGAAATGATATTTCTCTATATCAAGCCTACTTTGCCACAACAAAAACTGAATAATAGACTTTCCAAAATGCACAGGAATGAGCTTATCTCCATTGTATAGGTATAATGACTCGAATTCATTTTCAAAATGGCATTCATTCTACTTATTTCACTGTAAACTACTGACTGGAAAAATGATGTCCCCATTTTAGAGAAGCAAAAGAGAAAAAATAATAAGAGAGGAGGTTGATGTTGGTTAAACTACTGAACATTGAGGTTTTCAGTAGAAGGAAGATTCTTGAGGTTTAAAATATTGGACATGGGGAGAATGGTTCAAGATGGTGAAATAGAAGGATGTGCACTCACTCTCTCTTGTGAGAGCACCAGAATCACAACTAACTGCTGAACAATAATTGACAGGAAGACACTGCAACTCACCAAAACAGATACCCCACATACGAAGGCAAAGGAGAAGCCACAATGAGATGGCACAAGGGGGTCAATCACAATAAAACCAAATTCCATAACCACTGGGTGGGTGACTCACAAACTGGAGAACAATTATACCACAGAAGTCCAACCACTGGAGTGAAGGTTCTGAGCCCCATGTCATGTCAGGCTTCCCAACCTGGAGGCCTGGCAATGGGAGGAGGAATTCCCAGAGAATCATACTTTGAAGTCTAGCGGGATATGATTGCAGGACTTTGACGGGACTGGGGGAAACAGAGACTCCACTCTTGGAAGGCACACACAAAGTAGTGTGCACATCAAGACCCAGGGGGAAGGAGCAGTGACCCCATAGAAGACTGAACCAGACCCACCTGCTAGTGTTGAAGGGTCTCCTGCAGAGGCACGGGGTAGCTGTGTCTCACCGTGTGGACAAGGACAATGGCAGAAGGTCTGGGAAGTACTCCTTGGCATGAGCTCTCCCAGAGACCACCATTAGCCCCACCAAAGACCCCAGGTAGGCTCCAGTGTTGGGTCGGCTCAGGCCAAACAAACAACAGGGAGGGAACTCAGCACCAACCCTCAGCAGACAAGTGGATTAAAGTTTTACTGAACTCTGCTCACCAGAGCAACACACAGCTCTACCCACCACCAGTCTAACCCATCAGGAAGTTTGCACAAGCCTCCTAGATAGCCTCATCCACCAGAGGGCAGACAGCAGAAGCAAGAAGAACTACAATCCTGCAGCCTGTGGAATGAAAACCACATTCACAGAAAGATAGACAAAATGAAAAAGCAGAAGACTATGTACCAGATGAAGCAACAAGATAAAACCTGAGAAAAGCAACTAAATGATAGATAGGTAACCTTCCAGAAAAAGAATTCAGAATAATGATAGTGAAGATGATTCAGAACCTCAGAAAAAGAATGGAGGCAAAGATCGAGAAGATGCAAGAAATATTTAACAAACACCAAGAACAATTAATGAACAAACACCTAGAAGAATTAAAAAACAAACAAACAGAGATGAACAATACAGTAAGTGAAATGAAAAATACACTAGAAGGAATCAATAGCAGAATAACTGAGGCAGAAGAACAGATAAGTGACCTGGAAGACAGAATGGTAGAATTCACTGTGAGGAAACAGAATAAAGAAAAAAGAATGAAAGAAATGAAGACAGCCTAAGAGAGCTCTGTGGCAACATTAAACGCACCAACATTGGCATTATAGGGGTCCCAGAAGGAGAAGAGAGAGAGAAAGGACCCGAAAAAAGTATTTGAAGAGATTACAGTGGAAAACATCCCCAACGTGGGAAAGGAAATAGGCACCCAAGTCCAGGAAGTGCACAGAGTCCCAGGCAGGATAAACCCAAGGAGAAACACGGTGAGACACATAGTAATCAAATTGACAAAAATTAAAGACAAAGAAAAATTATTAAAAGCAGCAAGGGAAAAATGAAAAATAACATACAAGGGAACTCCCATAAGGTTAACAGCTGATTTCTAAGCAAAAACTCCACAAGCCAGAAGGGAGTGGCATGATATATTTAAAGTGATAATAAGGGAAGAACCTCCAACCAAGATTACTCTACCCGGCAAGGATCTCATTCAGATGCAATGGGGAAATCAAAAGCTTTACAGACAAGCAAAAGCTAAGAGAATTCAGCACCACCAAACCAGCTCTACAACAAATGCCAAAGGAACTTCTCTAAGTGGGAAACACAAGAGAAGAAAAGGACCTATGAAAACAAAGCCAAAACAACTAAGAAAAGGGCAATAGGAACATACATATTGATAATTACCTTAAATGTGAATGGATTAAACGCTCCAACCAAAAGACACAAGCTCGCTGAATGGATACAGAAACAACACCCGTATATATGCTGTCTACAAGAGACCCACTTCAGACCTAGGGACATATATAGACAGAAAGTAAGGAGATGGAAAAAGATATTCCATACAAATGGAAATGAAAAGAAAGCTGGAGTAACGATGCTTATAGATAAAATAGGCTTTAAAATAAAGAATGCTACAAGAGACAAGGCAAGGCACTACATAATGATCAAGGGATCAACCCAAGAAGAAAATGTAACAATTATAACTATATATGCACCCAACATAGGAGCACCTCAATACATAAGGCAAATGCTAACAGCTGTAAAAGAGGAAATCAACAGTAACACAATAATAGTGGGGGACTTTAATAACTCACACCAACAGACAGATCATCCAGACAGAAAATTAAAAAGGAAACACAAGCTTTAAATGACACAATAGACTAGGTAGATTTGATATTTATAGGACATTCCACCTGAAAACAGCAGAATACACTCTCTTCTCAAGAGCATATGGAACATTTTCCAGGATAGATAACATCTTGGCTCTCAAATCAAGCCTCAGTAAATTTAAGAAAATTGAAATCATATCAAGCATCTTTTCCAACCACAACACTATGAGATTAGAAATCAAATACAGGTAAAAAAAAACATAAAAACACAAACACATGGAGGCTAAACAATATATTACTAAATAACCAAGAGATTAGTTAATAAATCAAAGAGGAAATCAAAAGATACCTAGAGACAAATGACAATGAAAACATGACAATCCAAAACCTATGGGAAGCAGCAAAAGCAGCTCTATGAGGGAAGTTTATAGCAATACAATCACACCTCAAGAAACAAGAAACATCTCAACTAAACAATCTAACCTTACACCTAAAGGAACTAGAGAAAGAAGAACAAACAAAACCCAAACTTAGCAGAAGGAAAGAAATCATAAAGATCAGAGCAGAAATAAATGAAATAGAAGCAAAGAAAACAATAGCAAAGATCAATAAAACTAAAAGCTGGTTCTTTCAGAAGATAAACAAAATTGATAAAACTTTACCCAGACTCAAGAAAAAGAGGGAGAGGACTCAAATCAATAAAATTAGAAATGAAAAAGGAGAAGTTATAACGGACACTGCAGAGATACAAAGCATCATAAGAGACTACTACAGACAACACTATGCCAATAAAATGGACAAGCTGGAGGAAATGGACAATTTCTGAGAAAGGTATAACCTTCCAAGACTGAACCAGGAAGAAATAGAAAATATGCACAGACCAATCACAAGTAATTAAATTGAAAATCTCATTAAAAATATTCCAAAAAGCAGAAGTCCAGGACCAGATGGCTTCACAGGAAAATTCTATCAAACATTTAGAGGGGAGATAACACCCATCCTTCTCAAACTCTTCCAAAAAATTGCAGAGGAAGGGACACTCCCAAACTCATTCTAAAAGGCCACCATCACCCTGATGCCAAAACCAGACAAAGATACTACAAAAAAAGAAAATTACAGACCAATATCACTGATGAATATAGATGCAAAAATCCTCAACAAAATAATAACAAACAAAATCCAACAACACATTAAAAGGAACATACACCATGATCAAGTGGGGTTTATCCCAGGGATGCAAGGATTCTTCAATATATGCAAATCAATCAGTGTGATACACCATATTAACAAATTGAAGAATAAAAACAGTATAATCATCTCGATGGATACAGCAAAAGCTTTTGACAAAATTCAACACCCATTTATGATAAAAACTCTCCAGAAAGTGAGCACAGAGGGAACCTACCTCAACATAATAAAGGCCATATATGGCAAACCCACAGCAAACATCATTCTCAATGGTGAAAAACTGAAAACATTTCCTCTAAGATCAGGAATGAGAAAATGATGCCCACTTTCGCCACTCTTATTCAACATACTTCTGGAAGTTTGGGCCATGACAATCAGAGAAGAAAAAGAAATAAAAGGAATCAAAATAGGAAAAGAAGAAATAAAACTGTCACTTTGCAGATGACATGATACGATGTATAGATAATCCTAAAGATGCCACCAGAAAGCTACTAGAGTTAATCAATGAATTTGGTAAAGTAGCAGGATACAAAATTAATGCACAGAAATCTCTGGCATTCCTATACACTAACAACGACAGATCAGAAAGAGAAATTAAGGAAACAATCCCATTCACCAATGCAACAAAAAGAATAAAATACCTAGGAATAAACCTACTGAAGGAGGTAAAATTTCTGTATTAAGAAAACTTTAAGACACTGATGAAAGAAATCAAAGATGACACAGACAGATGGAGAGATATACCATTTTCTTGGACTGGAAGAATCAATATTGTGAAAATGACTATAGTACCCAAAGCAATCTACAGATTCAATACAATCTCTATAAAACTACCAATGGCATTTTTCACAGAACTAGAACAAAAATTTCACAATTTGTATGGAAACACAAAAAACCCCGAATAGCCAAAGCAATCTTGAGAAAGAAAAACGGATCTGGAGGAATCAGGCTCCCTGACTTCAGACTATACTACAAAGCTACAGAACTCAAGACAATATGGTACTGGCACAAAAACAGAAATATAGGTCAATGGAACAGGATAGAAAGCCCAGAGAAAAAGCCATGAACCTATGGTCAACTAATCTATGACAAACGAGGCAAAGATACACAATGTAGAAAAGACAGTCTCTTCAATAAGCGGTGCTGGGAAAACTGGACAGCTATATGTAAAAGAATGAAATTAGAACACTCCCTAACACCATACACAAAAATAAACTCAAAATAGATTAAAGACCTAAATGTAAGACTGGACACTATAAAACTCTTAGCAGAAAACATAGGAAGAATACTCCTTGACATAAATCACAGCAAGATCTTTTTTGACCCACGTCCTTGAGTAATGGAAATATAAACAAAAATAAACAAATGGGACCTAATGAAACTTAAAAGCTTTTGCACAACAAAGGCAACTATAAACAAGACGAAAAAACAACGCTTAGAATGGGAAAAAATATTTGCAAATGAATCAGCGGACAAAGGATTAATCTCCAAAATATATAAGCAGCTCATGCAACTCAATATTAAAAAAAAACAAACAACCCAATCCAAAAATGGGCAGAAGACCTAAATAGACATTTCTCTGGAGAAGGCATACAGATGGCCAAGAGGCACATGAAAACCTGCTCAACATCACTAATTATTAGAGAAATGCAAATCAAAACTACTATGGTGAATCACCTCACACTGGTTAGAATGAGCATCATCAGAAAATCTACAAACAACAAATGCTGCGGAGGGTGTGGAGAAAAGCGAACCCTCTTGCACTGTTGGTGGGAATGTAAATTGATACAGCCACTATGGAGAACAGTATGGAGGTTCCTTCAGAAACTAAAAATAGAATTACCATATGACCCTGCAATCCCACTACTTGGCATATACCCAGAGAAAACCATAATTCAAAAAGGCACATGCACCACAGTGTTCATCGCAGTACTATTTACAATAGCCAGGCCATGGAAGCAACCTACATGTCCATCGACAGATGACTGGATAAAGAAGATGTGGTTCATATATACAATGGAATATTACTCAGCCATAAAAGGGAACAAAATTGGGTCATTTGTAGAGATGTGGATGGACCTAGAGACTGTCATACAGAGTGAAGTAAGTCAAAAAGAGAAAAACAAATATTGTATATTAATGCATATATGTGGAATTTAGAAAAATGGTACAGATGAACCAGTTTGCAAGGCAGAAATAGAGACACAGATGTAGAGAACCAATTAATGGACACCAAGGGGGGAAAGCAGGGGCAGGGGTGGTGATATGAATTGGGAGATTGGGATTGACATATATACACTAATACTTATAAAATTGATGACTAATAAGAACCTGCTGTATAAAAAAATAAATATCAAAAATATTTTAAAAAATCATGTTTATTATTATGAATAAATATTGCCATGTTTCCAAAAAAAATGTTGTACATGAAAATCGAGCAGGTATATGTTTTAGAGAAGACAGGAATCATAATTTTCACTTTAGGAAGAATGCTGTATTTTACCAGTGTGTTATAGGCTTCCTCGTGCTAATATAATCATTTGAGAAAAATGATACAGTGGTAAAATGGGATAAGATACATTTGGAGGAAAGCATGCTCTGCTAGATATCCAGAATTTTAGAAAATGTGTTGTGATAACAGAATGAATGAGCAGGTTTCATAGAGTACATTTAGTTAAGATGAAAGCAGTAGATGGGAAAGAACGACTTTCCCATAACAGATTTTGTATCTGAACATTAAAACATTTAGTGAAAAAGTTTTTTCATGCATAAATATTTCAGTCAGCCATTTACCTCCTATTCCTTGAAACATGTTCACCAAGTAAGAACATATGCTCTAACCTTTAATAAAGTAAAAAAATATATCAGCTTCTCAAAAATGTAATGTTTTGTCCAGTTTTCTATTCTAGTCAACCAGTATTTTTTGAATAGTTACTATGTGCAAAGCATCACAGTAGGCATTGTGGAGAATGCAAACTCAAAAGGCAGTCCGCTGGTCTTAGAGTCAGGAGATTTGCCCTCTAATCCCAGCTCTGCCACTTAGTTATGCGATTTAGAGATTCACTTCCCATTTTATGGCCTAGGGGCTGGATTTGATGATCTCTGAGATTCCTTTCAGCTATGATATGATCCAATCCAGTGAGTAAAACAGTTTGTATCCCCAAGAAGTTTACAGTATTTTGTTCAGGTTGAAACTGTTACACAAAAAATCTATGAGAGAAAGCAGAATTATATCAATAATTTCAAAAGAGTGTTACAAACAAAACGATATAGGGATTCAAAAGTAGGAGCTATCATATCAATGGATGATATCATTAATTGCTTCACAGAGGTAGTGGCCCTGAGGGATTAGGCTTTGATAGGCAGAAAAAGGGTCATGAGAATGACTCTGCCTCTTTTGTGGACTTTCTCCATCCTGAGTATTACTTAGGATTTGTCACTGATGAGGAAATAATGGCAGAAAGTCAACCTTTGAAGGCTTTTATTTTTGAAGGAGTTAGCGAATGGGTATATATTTGAGTGGTAGATAGGGAAGCTAAAAGAGAGATGATGGGCTGGGAGCATAGGGAGGGGTTATAAGAATGGACTTCTTCCATGAATGCTGATAGCAATTGTGCCTTGTATTTGTATAATGTTTAATCTGCAAAGTGTTTTGATATCACTTATCCCTAGCATGTGCGAGTATGACAGAGATGTTAAGAGGATGGCTTTGGACTCAAACAAACCTTGGTTTATACTCCAGGTCTGCCATTTACAAGTGGTATAATCTTGGACATTGATTTGACCACTTATGCCTCAGTTTTCTCACTTGTAAATGGGGATAACATCATGAGGTGACTGTAAGGTTTAAATAAGACTGCATATATAAAGCACTTAGCAATGTAACTTACACATAGGGCATACTCAAAAATGGTAGCTACAAGGTAGTATGTGAGATATTGTTCTCTTTTAATAGAAAGTCAAAACTGAGGATCTGCAATTCTGTGTCATTTATTAGAATCCAGCATTCTTTCTATTATACCAGTGATTCCTAGCCTGAGTTTTCTGCCCCTACCCTCTCCCTGGGGATATATCTAAAGGTATTAATGAGAATCTATTAATCATTTTCAATATTTGAAAGGAGCCTAACAGAGAACATTCATTTACTTGTGGTAAATTACACAACCTGACTAAAATGTCAAGTTTCTTTGCTTTTGCCTGAAATTATATCAGCTCATTTTGGTAATAGTGACTATCTTATGCTGATGGGAAACTGATTGGCAGCCATATATGTCTTTGATGAATGGAAATGGTAAAAGTGAATTTTATATCATAAATGCAGTTGATATAGGTGATTTTTTTTTAAACTTAGGAGAACATGAAAGAAAAAGAAAAATTCCCCTGTTGCTGAAACTCTTGAGAAGCAATGCAGTACACCATGCTTCCTTTCTGGCTCAGGGAGAGAGGGGAATAAGGAGGGCAGAAAAATAAGAAGTTGTGGTCAGAGAGAATTTCAGAGTTTGAGATCTTAAAGGTATTTTTTTCACATAATAAGTATGCTAAAAATGAGAACATGACTTGTGGTTTCTTCCTGTGAGAAGACAAGGAAGCTGAGACCCAAGGAGGGGTAAAGAATTGGCAAGGTTGACAGATGCAGCTTGTGACAGAGCCAGTATTTCAACCCAGTCTCGTGACTCCCAGTTCCATAGCTCTCTCCACTCCAAAGCAAGGCAATATAGTCATCCTGTCTTGAATTCATCAGAGTGTCCACAATGGAATTTCCCTAGGCCTGATTTTAATATTGACCTGTTCTAGTCAAAGAAAACACTTGTTAGAAGATGAATGAAAATGCAATTAGAGACTTACAGACACCTAACATACAAAAGTCTCCTTTGTATTGATTGGCTTCTTTATTGACTTGACAGTACAGATTACCATCTCCTACTCTGAAGCTGTACTGAGAATTCTCTGGTTCAACTTCATTTTTCAGAGTTCATACAAATGCAACAGGTACAGAGGAAAAGGGATGAATAATGATAGCAGCTATAATTTAATAAGCACCCATCATGTGCCAGGAAGTTTACTCATGCATCTCTACTTATTGAGTGCCTACTGTGCTAAAAAATGATATAGCAGTAAACAAGACAGATGAAAGTCTACCCTCATGGAGCTCACAGTTTATTTTCCAAGTGTTTTTACATTACCTCACAACAACCTTATAAGATTGGTAGTTATTATCCCTAATTTACAAATGAGGAAGTAAAGATAGAGTTGATAAATGACTTAGTCAAGATCACACAGCCAGGAATATTAGGTTTGGAAGTTGAACCAAAATTTGTCTCTTACATGCATGTTTTTCTATTATTCTTTCCTAGTTTTATTCCTAACTGTGCTGCCTCAGCAGAGAATTTCTTTCTGCCATTAGTCTCAACTCCCACTTCCCCTTGTATCCATCTTTTCTTTATGTCATGGTACAGAAAACATGAAAATCAGGAAACCAAAGATAGAAAGGCAAAATGCATTCATATTATTGAAACAAGTGGTGCATAGGTCTCCTCACACACTAAACAGAGGGGATGATATGCAGAAGCTGTTAGATTTAGGTAGAGCAGATAGGAAACATTTTATGTTAAGAGACAACATTTATTGACTACTTATTATATGTCAGCCAGTACACTTTTTATACATTTTAATATGTCTAATTCTTACAGCAACCCTATAAGACAGGTTTTGTTGTTATTATCCTCCCTGTTATTTAGATGGAGAAACTAAAGCATAGAGAAATAAAATAACTTGCCAAGAACCCCCAGGTAATAAGTAGCAGAATTTATGTAAGAGAGATTTAAATAGACGCAGCCAGTTTCCAGAGATTGTGGTCAGGATAGTACTTACAGCAGAGTACATAATAACACAATTGAATGATTGTTTAAAATAATCCAGATGTGAGGAAATAAAGGTATAAACTGGGTCAGTTACAATGAGAACAGAAACGAGGATATGAATGCAATAGCCATTTGGGAGAAAGAAGCAATGCGATTTGCCAAGTCTCAGATTTGAGTGACAAGGGGAATGATGGT
The DNA here is from genome assembly GCF_039906515.1 of Pseudorca crassidens. Taxonomy (NCBI): domain Eukaryota; kingdom Metazoa; phylum Chordata; class Mammalia; order Artiodactyla; family Delphinidae; genus Pseudorca; species Pseudorca crassidens. The sequence continues at coordinate 41,431,486 of NC_090317.1, read as the reverse complement.
ACCATTGATAGAGATTATTGTTAATTTTTTAATCTAAAGGGATAAAGACTTGGGAGAAAAAAATACTTACTTTGGTTTCTGACATTCTGAGATTGGGTTGATGGTAGAAGTATCTATTAAGCAGATAAAATATGGAATTGAAGATCAAATGTAAAATCAGAACCAGGAGGAGATATGGGGGCATATGTATATGTATAGCTGATTCACTTTGTTATAAAGTAGAACCTAACACACCATTGTAAAGCAATTATACTCCAATTAAAAATGTTAAAAAAATCAAAACTGGGCTCTGAAGGCAAAGGAGAGGTATGAGGAGAAAGGATAGTGGAAACCAGGAGAATTGATGAGAACCTAGAAGGAGCGAAGGCTTACAACATGTAGACATTTCATCCTTCTCTTTCCCCATGATGTTAGTGTTGCAATAAAATGAGACCTCAGATGTAACGTGTTCCAAACTAGGATGTTCCTTTGCTTTCTCAGACTCCTCTGCACAAATATGAAGACACAATAGAATGTAAACCCATTCAGGAAAGGAACTGGTTAACAAATTAGACCTTTAAAGGAAGAAAACTTCCTGTGTTGCCCTATGGTGATCTTAAATTTTGTTCACTATACCTTTTATAAAATTGCAAACAGATATCGAGTTAGCTGTAAATCTTTAGATCTATAACTTTTTTTCAGAAATAAAATTACAAATGTAACATAAATAAAACCACAAAACGGATAAATTTAAAAGTCATATTAAGCGGTCAGATTTTACTGAAATAAAATCATTGCTTGAAATATGTACTGGCTGACAAGTGCAGGTTCTTTTGAGTTGTGCATGGCTGGGTTACTGTGTGCCATGAGGTGCTGCAGTTTCCCTACCATTATTTATTACTTGGACTATGGTGCACCATGATATCCTTTGGTTCTCATTTAATACGAAATCATCATTTATATACATTTATATGTATGCATTTATATATAATATTAGTTGTTGCCAATATAATCACAAATATGTAAATGTTGGCACTAAAGCCATGTGGCAGTACCCAGTTTTGAGGTGATCACGTAGCATACTGAAAATATATTTTGTTGATTTAGTTCAGTTGAAACACACACAAGTATTCTCATAAAAAGTTCTGCCCCCCAAAACCTCTAGTTTGAGAAGTACTGATGTGAGGTTAAGAGATACATACAGAGTCTTGCTGTGACTTAATACATTAGGACATTTCTCTAGCACTATTAGATTTAATCCTACCTATATTATCATACAATAAAAGTGAGATGTATGAGACATGAATTCTCAAGCTGGCTCTGCCACTACCTTGTTACGGGACCTTAATGAAAGTGCTTTACCTCTCTGAGCCCCAGTTTTCTCATCTATAAAATGGGAGTTGGGGAGAAAGAGACAGGATGGACAACATGATCTTTAAGGTCCCTTCTTGTTTTCAAGTCTACCATCCTTTTGAGGTTCAGAGTAGATGATGTATATGTAACTGTATATGTATATACACACAAATATATATTATTTAGTTAACACTATGGATCTTAGATCATTTGTGAAGGCAGAGCACAACTCCAAATTCATTATAAAGCATATTTATTCTTTTGTTGCTGTTTTGTACCTGTGATCAGAAATTGTATACTTATTTGTCAACCTTGTCACCTGCATATATTTTTCATCACAACTTTCACGTGTACATTTGCTATAAAAATGTTCTCACTTGATGATTACGAGCGAACAGTTCTATTTTATTTTGTTTATGCTATCACAGTAATCAGGACCATTTCCTTACCATGAAACATAAAACTATACTGTAAGTGAAATGTAATTACAGTGTGAAATTAGTTCATCATAATATTTAAGTTAATAAAGATCTCTTTGCAAATTAAGGAATAAATGACTTCACATTTGCAATACACTTAAAAAATTAAGACCTCTTCAGCTCAGGTTAATTTAAAAAGCAGAAAGTGATTGATATATATTATGCATTGAGTCTCTAGTACGTGAGTAGTTGAAGGAAACAAGCTATTCTATAAAAGCATAAATTAGTAACTCTGACCGTGTCACCTGCCACAGTTTTGCCTACCTAAACAAAAAATTTAGAATACACATACTCATATTGAGACATACCACAAGAAGTTTTGGATCAAAACAAATACTTTACCAACACAAAAAGGTTTTTTCACTAATAGTGACTCAAAGTTAATACGATTAAGAAGACAAAATGAATTGTTATGACCACAGATTTTCTGCAAACATTATTAAAAAAATTGGGCAAATTTATGCTTTTTAATTGAGAGATCTTTATAATTTCCAACTTAACTTCCCCATGTTATAAGGACAAGCTAGTCTGACAAATGGAAAACAGGTAAGAGCAATAACCACAGTCTATGAAGAGGCCAATTCAGTAATGGTCCAACTTACCATTGAAAATAGTGTAAGGCTTGCATCTCTCAATCTTGTAACCAATGACTATATTGTTCTTAAAATCACCCTTTAATTGGAACAAAATATGCACTTTCTTATGTCTAGATTTGTCAGAGTTTTTTGTATAAAACATCTCTTTTATCCACAATTTAGTTTTATTTAATACATCCTGATTGCATCTTGTTATCATTTTGTTTTGATTTGATTTGCTTTGTGTCTTATTACATAAAAGGGGTACTAATCTTTGGGAATTAGTTCCTTATTAGGGTCATTTGAAATTTGCAACTTGAGTTGCAAGTTTGTATTTCTGATTATAAATAATTGACTGCAAAGGAATTCCTAGCATGATATATTATCAGCATAAATTATTATATTTTAATTTTAATGTCTTTTTAAAATATGCTCACAGGAGAGTTCTTCCTCCTGCTTAGTTTTTGTTTTTTGGGGTTTTTTTTTGCGTTACACGGGCCTCTCGCTGTTGTGGCCTCTCCCGTTGCGGAGCACAGGCTCCGGATGCGCAGGCTCAGCGGCCATGGCTCACGGGCCCAGCTGCTCCGCGGCACGTGGGATCTTCCCGGACCGGGGCACGAACCCGTGTCCCCTGCATCGGCAGGCGGACTCTCAACCACTGTGCCACCAGGGAAGCCCCTCCTGCTTAGTTTTGGTAGAAGATTATTTTATGCTTTCCTATGCCATTCCTAGTGTGGCTTCTAAGATATACCACTTGCTTGATAGTGTTATTTTGTTACTATTTGAAATTTATAGAATATTTTATTTGTAATTTTATGTTTCTTTGACATATAGTGGAGCATCAGATTGAGTTGGATTCTGTTTATCTTGGAATCAAAGTATAATCTTAGATACTGCCATTTGTTGGCCTCCTCACTTTCTTCTATAGCCAGGAGCTGGGCATAGGCATTAAAATGCCATCTTCCCTAAAAGATGTCCATTGAGTCTCTCTCTTAATTACCAAATTCTACTGTTGTGGTAACTTGAGCTGGATTATGCAGTTGTTAGGCAAGTACCATTCAGGAGCTGTGAATGTCTTAGAGAAGTTTCCTCAGGGTAATTGTGCTCAATGTTTTCAGGATAGGAACTTGAGGCTAGTCAGCCATAGGTTTGACAAACATCCCATTAGTCATCTCATGTTGTTTTTGGGAATTACTGTCCTTCTAGTGTGGAGTGAATACAGAGCATGTTTTACTTTGTTCTGTCTAGACAAGCAGCTGGGATCTCTAAGATAGTTCTTTTTCCAATGACTTCCCAGGTGATGAATGAATACTTTGTTAGTAGAGTCTGCCTTTAGGTAGGGTGCCTATATAATTTATCTTCCAAACTAGATAACTGAAGGAGGATAAATTACTAAAAATTATGCTGGGACAACTGGCCTAAATTGGGACCGTCCCAGGCAACTGCATTGTATGATCTAATCAACTTGGGACAACATGGAGATTTGCCTCAACCCTGCTCCCACCCTTCCTCATCCTCCCCATCTCCCCTCCCCCTATCCTATGGAAATGGTCTATGAGACACACATAGCTCAGAGACTCTTCAGTCATATTGATTTGTGTTCCTCTTTTAGGAGTCACTTAAAAAATAAACATCTCCTACTCATCTGTCTTCCGATCAATTAAAAAATGTTTTTTCATCATATGTTTCCAGTTTGCCCTCCTCTGTAGTTGTGCCCCTTTAATAGTCAGACTTTCAGAGAAAAAGGAAGATTACACCATGCTCTTTCTAAAATGCAAATCTAATCACATCACTACACTACATTAAAACTTCAGTGAGTCTCCATCACCAAGGCCTTTGTGATTTGGCCCCTGCCTCAAATCCCACCATTTTCTACTTCTCTCCTTTCACCAATCACAAATTGCTCCCCATTCATAAGCTAGCATTCTAATAATACAGAAACATTCATACTGTTGAATCCTAGAAGTAAGGAGTGTGTGTATATATCAAAATTGTCCCATCATCCAGCAGAGTGCCTAAAGTATAATTGGTGTTCAATAAATTATTTTTGATGTTATTTAAGTTTATTTTTATTTATTTTTTAACTTTCTATTGCAGTATAGTTGATTAACAATGTTGTGTTAGTTTCACGTGTACAGCAACGTGATTCAGTTATACATATACATGTATCTATTCTTTTTCAAATTCTTTTCCCATTTAGGTTGTTACATAATATTGAGCAGAGTTCCCTGTGTTCCTCAGTAGGTCCTTGTAGGTTATCCATTTTATATATAGCAGTGTGTACATGTCAAATCCCAATAAATGTTTATTGAATAAAAGAATGAATGAAGAGTTAAATGCTATAGGGGATTTTATTTAAGGTAATCTATTTGTAATATGAATTAGTATATAGCAACTATCATCCTCTTAATCTGCTTGTTTAAGAGTTTCCTACATTGTTTTTTTAAGCAAAGTACAGAGAAATTGCTCTATAAAATAGTATTCCCCACTATCTTATGGGCCTTTAACATGCTTAAGGGAAGTTAATATATTAGTAATAGCAAGCCAATTCCCAAGGCCTTAATTAACCATATTTTACTTGAAATTCTGTGTGAGGGAAATATCTTCACAGATAGTTACACTATCCATGGTACAGGTTTTTGCCTCTGGTACATCCAGGGTGAAAAGCTAATCTTGTAAATATGTGTTTTAGATGTCTTTACTTCAGATAAGTCTGGTGAGTAAGAGACCCACTGACAAAGACTAAATTTTTTAAATCTATAGTTAAGGAAAATATATGATGAAATAAGTTAAAGACCTGGAATTACTATCACCAACCTCACAATAATGCTTTATATTACAGCACACAAAACATTTTCACAGATATTTTCTTCATTTAATCCTTGGGCCTATGGGGTGAACTCTGTGAGTTAAGCAAGGCAAGGTAGTTATTATTATCCTTTTTTTTTACACATGAGAAAACTAGCTTGTGATATTTTGTTCATTTATTTCAGCCAATGTAGTTAAGCTTCAATTATTTATGAGACTCCAGAGTGAATAATAATCATGTTGTAGGGTACTCCAGTAAATTAATGATACCTAAGGAGTCTCAATCCTAGCATAACTTCGGCTTATTTAAAATATGCTGTTTGGGCTTCCCTGGTGGCACAGTGGGTAAGAACCCGCCTGCCATTGCAGGGGACATGGGTTCAAGCCCTGGATCCCACTGGCCATGGAGCAACTAAGCCCATGTGCCCCAACTACTGAGCCTGTGCTCTAGAGCCTGCGAGCCACAACTACTGAGTCTACATGCTACAACTACTGAAGCCCACATGCCTAGAGCCTGTGCTCCACAACAAGAGAAGCCCCCGCAATGAGAAGCCCATGCGCAGCAACGAAGACCCAATGCAGCCAAAAATAGGTAAATAAATGAATAAACTTTTTTTAAAAAAAATATGCTGTTCTGCAAAACCAGGCCACTAGGCTTAAAGAAGACTGACTGTATCTGAAGATTAGAGTGATGAAGATTAGAGTGATAAAGTTTAGCCAGGCTCTGTTGGCTACTGACTCTGAATACTTAAGTGGCATGATCAGAAACCACTGAGGTTTTATTCACTTGTCTATTTATGACCTCTCATCACAGCAGTTCACAGAGCTAGTTTGAAACATTCTTAGGAAGCAGAGATTGTATAGAAAAATCTTGTGTTACACTCCCCTCCCAAAAAACAAAATAAACAAAACACCAAATAAATATATTGATAAATAAATAAATGATGTCCTCTGATGTTGGCCTCAGTTGACAAAAAATAAGTAGAGTTCTAGGTACAATCTCCTGGCACTTCACCAGTATTTGAATACTGAATTGTCACCAAAATGTGTATCAAGTATTTTTCACATTTAAGACATTGTGCAGCATGCCACAAATCCCAGGAGAAGGTGAGGAATTTTGACAGTGACATATTTTTAAAGGTACAAATGGCATATTTGACTTATGAGCCTTATTCTCAGTAGTCCTAATAATACATTTATCCCACTTAGTGAAAGGGCCTCATAAATCAGCCATGACAATGTACAATGTTCTCAAATTCATGTATGGAGATATATGTGTACCTTTAGTATTCCCATCGGTTGTGCTGAAGGGTTGAATGAGTGTGTATGTATATGTATATGTGTATATGTATGTTTCCTCCAGAGTTTGACTTTGATGAAAACATGCAGAAACTTGAATAGACCCCCTTTTCAAGTTAACAAATCTTAGTTCATTCCTGTTGGCTGTACTCTCTAAGTCTTTGGTTCCTATTGGCATCCATTTTAAAATTGGGGTACTTGATGAAAAATAATTAGAAATAAAGCATGGTTATAAGGAATTTTCTAAGAATCTGTTGATCTCATGAAGATATCAGTTCAATAAGTACTTCTGAGCATTTATTGAGTCAATTCAATAAATATTGTTGCAATATATCTATATCTATATGCATATATGGGCTATACTAGACACTGAGACATACCACATCTCATTTAATGTTTGCAGCTACCCTCTGAGAGCATTATTATTATTATTATTATTTTTTTTTTTTTGCTGTACGCGGGCCTCTCACTGTTGTGGCCTCTCCCGTTGCGGAGCACAGGCTCTGGACGTGCAGGCTCAGCGGCCATGGTTCACAGGCCCAGACACTCCATGACATGTGGGATCTTCCCGGACCGGGGCACGAACCCGTGTCCCCTGCATTGGCAGGTGGACTCTCAACCACTGTGCCACCAGGGAAGCCCTGAGAGCATTATTATTAACCTCCCTATTAAATAGATGAGGAAACTGAGGCTCAGAGAATTATAATGACCTGTCTCTGATCAAAAGGTTTTTGACCATGCATTTAATAATTTTGTGCTTTTCTTTAAAATGAAGATAAATAAGCAAGTTCACAGTATTGTCTGATAAAATAGGATGAAGTTTGTAAAATGGCTTTTGTGTACTCTGACCCACCATGGGAGGTTTTTTGTTGTTAGCTAATTTTACTTGTGCTACTGGTTTGCTTAATGGGCAGACAAAGCAGGTCCTTATGGCATTAACAATGCAGAGATATCTGTAAATTTTGATGAATATTTTTAAAGTATAGAAGTAGTCATGAGAAAAAGATCTTTTTGGTTTGCTAGAATTTATTTTATATTTTAGAATTGTGTTTACTTTGAATTACCGATATTTAGGGATATTATCTATTCAGTACTGAAGACCTCTAAATGTCTTAATTTACATCCTTGTTGAATACGTGGGACTTGGGAATTCTCTTATTCATTCAATCATGTGTCATTTCTAAAATCTGCAAAGAACTGTTTTTTCTTTCCTTCTCAAATTCTCAGAATATCACCCTTCTTTGATAGTCATCTCTCATAACTAGTTGCCTGTCTCCAGTCTCTCTCTTCTTCTAACCTTTTAAATTACTGTTTATAAACTTACCTTACCAAAACTCTACTTCTTTAATTCAGGAACCTGTAAAGAATACCTGTATATGGAAATAGAGTTACAGGTATAGAAAACAAACTTATGGTTACCAGGGGGTAAGGGAGGGGGAGGGATAAATTGAAAGATTGGGATTGACATATACACACTACTATATATAAAATAGATAACTAATAAGGACCTACTGTGTAGTACAGGGAATTCTACTCAATACTCTCTAATGACTTATATGGGAAAAGAATCTAAAAAAGAGTGGATACATGTATATGTATAACTGATTCACTTTGCTGTACAACAGAAACTAACACAACATTGCAAACAGCTATGCTCTAATACAAATTAAAAAAAATAATACATGTATATGTATAACTGAATCACTTTGCTGTACACCTGAAACTAAAACAACATTGTTAATAAACTATATTCCAGTATAAAATAAAAAGTTAAAAAAAATCCTCATTGCTTACCATATCAAGACCAAATGTCTCTGTACTGTTTTCAGGATCTTTCAAATGCTGACTCTTGATCACATATCTAGTCTGGTTTCACTTTCTGGTCTCTGGTTTTCACATTCTGTTCTGGTTAACCTGATTTTCTCATTGTCTTCTACATAGGCTATGCTAATTCCTACATCCAAGATTTTGTTCTTGTCATTGTCCTGACACTCAATGTTTTTTCTCCTTTCCATCTATCCAATTCTCACCAACTGCCAACATTCAGCTCAAACTCTAAATCCTCTATGAAGTCTTCTCTATTACTTCTGGTGATACTCAGTTCCACCTTCTCTGATTACCCCATTATAATTGTAACACACATTTTAGTATGTAATTGCTCTCTAATTATTTGATATGTGTTGGTTTTGTCTATGTAACCAGACTACAACTCCCCAAAGAGTCTAGCAGCAGAGTACTGTACAGTAATTCAATAACTTTTCTTTGTTTATTTTATGAGCTAGGAAGTATAGAGACTCCATGAATTTAACATTACCTAATTTGACTAGATGGAATTAGGAATAGTGTATATGGTGATGCATATTGTTTTGCCATTGACAAATGTATGGTGTTTCTTCAAACATGCAAATCTTGACACTAGATGAAACTAGAAACCACTTCTCCAATCAGTCTTCCTCCTCTGGGTCTAAGGGTATCCTCATATAAGTCCTCATGTAACCATTATAAAGAAAAATGATATTCTTCTTAAGCTCATTTTAGAGATGAGAAAGTGGAGACTGAGAAGGGAAGACTAAAATGAGAAAGAGATGCTTAGGCTGGGTCATGAAGGATAAGTTGAATATTCATCAGAAAGAAGGGGGAGAGGCAAAGGAATTACAGACATATAGTTCTTTAGAAGAGAGACATGATATATCTTCATTGCATTCAGTGACTTATAAATAGTACAAAGTGGCTGGAAACTAGAGTTGGTTCAAGGCAAGTAAGGGTATGGAAATAGAGGGTACAGTATGAAACAACACCTTAACATTTCAAAATTAAGCTCATCACGTTTGGTGTCCTCTTCCCAGATAACTCCTTCTATCCTCCTTCTCAGTGATTGCACCAACACCCACCCAACTTCTTAAGTTTCTGATGTCAGAAATTCAGCTGTCACCCTGCACTCCTTATTTTTCCTTCCCCTCGCTGCACAGCCAAGTGATAAATTGTGTTGAGTATACATCCAAATTAACCTGGGAAACTGTTAGAAATGTAAATTTTGAGGCCCAACACCACAGCTCCTGAATCAGAAACCCTGGGGATGGGACCCAACACTCCATGTTTTAACCAATCCTCCTAAGTATACTTACGCACAGGAAAGTTTAAGAGCCACAGCTGCAGACAATGAAGAATTTTTGAGAGGCTTAAGGCAGGCAGGTGACCTAGTAGGATAGGCATTTTAGAAAAGTCATTCTGAAATTTATGTGGGAGATGGAATGGAATAGAGTAAAACTAAAGTAGCAGAACCAATTAGTAGAATACAAAAAATCAAAAAATGAGAGAAGAGAATATAGATTTATGAGATATTAAAGAGTTAGAATTGATTGATTGATGTTACCATTTGTATGCATAGGGTAAAGAGGGAGTAGTCAGGTTGACTGGTCTTATAACACTAAGTAAACATGATGGTCAGGGTATGAAGAAAATAATTAATGTTTTGTTTATTCTTCTCTTTCTGTTATATATATTGAGTCGTGTTAGGGTGCCATGTGTCAATGTTTGGTAAAAATTTGGATATTTGACTCTGAACCTCAAGATAGAGGTCATTGCCTACAGATAAAGATTTTGGTGTCAACAGTGTACTAGATGGTAATAGATATTGCCCGAATGGGTTAAGTAACCCAGAAGAACATTGAGGGTGAGAAGAGGACCAAAGACGAAGTTCTGAAAAACACCAATATTTAAGGGAGGACTTCAGAGAAAATAGGAATGGCTAGAGAGTAAGGGAGAGAGCCAGAAAACTGATATCATGGAGATGGGAGGATAGAATTTCAATGAGGTCAACAGTATCAAATGCCATAGACAGGTCAAGTAAGAAAAGAACTAATTAATTATATTTGTCATTCATGGAGTCACTGATGTCCTTAGTAATCACAGCTTCAGGGAAATTTTGAGAGCACAAGACAGCAATAAATTGAGGAGTGAATTGGAATACATTAAGTTGAAACTTTAAATATAACTTATATGTGAAAGGAAGGAAAGGAAGGGGCAGTGACAGACAGATTGAGAAACAACATCAGTGGGAGGTTTTTTTGTTTTTGTTTTTACTAACCAAGAAAATTTTGTATGTTTACAATCCAAAAGAAAACAAGTGAGCTAAGAAGGAAAGTTTGAAGATAGAGTAAAGAGAGGGGGAACGTGATGGAATAAGTTCTCAGAGGAGTGAGGAGATAAGATCCAGGGCACAAGAGGAGATATTAGCTTTGAATATCGTGTTATTATCTATTAAATCATCTGCCTCTCTCAACTTAACTGAGAGTCCTCAAGTGAACAGACAGTTTTTTTCAGTCCTTTAATATGCAAGGCTCCAGAAATGTTTGTTGAATGAATGAAGGCCATTTCTTTTGATACTTTCTCTCTCATCTACTTACTCTTCATTGGTTTTTCCCTAATCTTTCATCCTCACCTCTCTTTTTTGTCACTACATTCAGTCTCTTGAGCAGATCTCATCCATGTCCAAAGTTTTCCTTTCTGAGACAGGAGATGCTGAGTTGTGACTAGATCTTTTTATACTCAGAGAAATACTGAATAATTATACTGTCTCTGGCTTCCTGTTTGCCTTCCCATTGAGCTACAGTAAGTAGAATTCAATTGGCTTTGAAAGTCATGTTCTAATATGTTGCAAATAGTTGACAGATATCATTTGACTTCTTAGTCTTCCTGCCAGGATCTTTCCCAAACCCTCCAACCTCAGGAACGTTCCATTTTCATCCCCTGCTCTGTTCTTCCAGTAGAAAGTAACCCTTGTTGCCTACCTTCTTCATCTGGAAAGAGCTTCCTAGAATCTTCTTTATAGTGATTCTAAAATGCATCAGAGTAAATTTGTTTATTCCAGTAGGCTTTGCTTTGACTTTGTTGACTTGTTATTTGCTGAAAGATGTAAGTAGCTTCACAGTAAAAGAAGGAATATTATACCTAGGTTGAAGCAGGATAATTATTTTTGTCTTAAGAGAAAAATCTGATCTAAAGATATATTTGATTTTTTTTCATGTGTGTAATTAAGAATGACCACTTGAAATAGGAGCAGAGATTCCCAAGAGCCCAATTTCCAAAGTAGCAATTTGCTATATTTATTTCTAAGTGAGGCTCTATTCCTAATTTTAGCAAATGCCTTGGAACTGAACCAATATGCTTTAGGAATATTTGGATGTTTAGTTTTTAACCCTTCTGTATTCACTTTAAAATTTCTAATAGTTGTCTGTGAATGAAATACATTATAAACATAAGGGCTCTTTCCTTTTTAGTGCCTTTTTGTAGCAACTAGAAAGTGATTTTGAATGTCAGCTCTTATAAAGAGCACATTTATCTTCCTCTAGGGTAAGAATAGTCTTCATCTCCTCTCTTCTCCATATTGCCTAGCATAGTGCAGGAGAAACAGAAACTCAGTCTATACTTCTTGATTTGAAAGTTTACAAAAACAACATCTTGTCCCCTACCTCCTCCTTTAGAGTATCCCTGTCGACACTATATTTAGAAATGGGTTCTCATCTAAGTCTGGAGACAAGGTTATATCTGTGGAACAGATGCTCATTATAGTTCACATGCATATAGAACAAAATTTCAGAAAAGCGATGAGGTAATTCGTATAATCTTCAGAAATCCCCTAGAAAGGACCATAAGAATAGGAGGCTGGTAAACTCACCCTCCTAACTCATCTGCTCTCTCATTGGCCCCACCGATGCTCTGGGTTCCAATTCTCTGAACCATTTCTGTTCCTGTTTATTTGATTTTAATCTATAAACTTTAAAAGGCATTCTATTATTTACTGATGCTACTTTACTGGTTAGTTTTTAGATTCATTCTTATATTATAAGCAGAGTAAAGGTCAAAAATCAATTTAGATATTACCCGTATCTACCAGGCAGCCTCCCCTTGCCATCACTATCCTTTTTAGAGGTCTCTTCCTTAATGCTCCAAAAGTACTATATTTCTGTCTATCATAGAAGCATTGCTCACCCTACATTGTAGATGCCTGTTATTTTTATCTGTCTCCCTCATATTGAATAGACCACAGGCAAGAAGTATCTTCCATTTTTGTATCTTCCGTACCTGGTACAAAGTCCAGTGTATAATCAGTATTCAAAATATATTTGTTAGATCAATGAATGTATGATGCTTCAATATAGTAAAATTCACTAGCCCATTGTAAAGGCCTTCACTAATCTGAGCCTATTTTAATTATCCAACTCCATTTGTGTATGAGCACCTATTATGCATCAGGCACTGTTAGGCACTGTGGATAGCATGGTAAATGAAAATAGAGATGATCCATACTCTTATGGAACTAATAGTCCAGTGGAGGAGGCACACTCATAATCAAACAAATAAATGTAAAATTACAACTGTGTTAAGTGTCATTAAGGAGAGGTACATAGTGCTATAATAGCTAATAGCAGGGCAGGATGGGAAGTTGACCTAATCCAAAAGAAAGTGATACTTGAATTGAGATCTGAAAGATGACTTGGCATTGCCTAGGTAAAAAGCAAAAGAAAATCTTCCAGGATGTGAGAACAGTGCCATGCAAGGCTTGATCAGAGGCAGCAAAGTGTGGGGGATGAGGCTGGAGAAGTAAGTAGATTCTAAATCATGTAGCAACTTAAAGCCATGTTAAGGAGATTTTGTCTTTATCCTAAAAGCAAGAGGAAATATGGCCTATGAAACTCTTGATCTTTCTGTTGTTTTCCAAAACTACAAAGCTTAGTCTACATACTTCTAACCATACTACCCTCCACTTGTATTCTAATCACCACTACTTTCCAATAATTCAACTCTTGTTAGACATTGAGATGTAGTTCAAATCTTATGTCCTCCAAGATTATTCCTTGATTACTTCAGTCTAGATAGAGTAACCTTTTGATTTTTACTACACTAAATTGTGCTATTCATACACTTATTATAATGCCTCATATCATCCTACCTTGTATTTTTATAGTAGTTTCATACATGGATTTTGGCTCAAGAGACTGTGTAATAATTGCCTTCTGAACCCATCTTAAATATCCATAGCCCAGTACTCTATTCATACTGTATTCCAAACATACACTGAGCATGAAACCAAATACAAACCAATACCTGTAAGAGATGAAGGGGAATATTTTTACACTAGTGCTCTTTCTGATGATACAAGAGCAGCAATTGGAAAAATGAAAAAAGAATCACATCAACTGGTTTTATAGGCTACATCATGACAATTGTTTCACTAAGTTGACTTATCTTTTCACTATATCAATCAGCACTTTACTCACTCAATAAGAATGTATTGAATGAATGTTATGGAACAGCCATTTTGCAGGTGGATACTGGGGATTAAAAGATGAATATGACATGATCTTGACCATCACAAAGCTCAAAGAGATGGTACCTATAGCTACTAAGAATAAGCACATTTCAATTCCCCCAAAGAGTAATATGGATTGGTTGACAGTCATAATCCTTAAGCAGTTTGTAAATGATGCATGTCATTTTCATAGGAAATTCAGCCACACTGTAAGATTAGGAATACAAAGTCTGGATATTGTAGGGTGTGTTCAATGCACCCTACAAAATAATAATTTTGTAATTCACAGAATAATAATTTCCTCTGTGATTATTGTAGTTCTTCACAGGCATTGTATGAGTAATATGAAAAGTGGAATTTTGTAGGGATAACAATTCATCTACATTTTTCAGTAAATCTAGGTAAATTATCTTCCAGTTGTGAGGCAGTGCAGAGTCAGGACTCTTTGAGGTCTGTGATTCTCTTCGTTATGCCACTAACCAGTTATGGAGAAGTCCACAGATAGAGATCAGCAATCAGCCACTGAGAATTAGCTTTTTTTTTTTTTTTCCTTTGCAAAAGGTTTTGGCTAAGTATAAAGAATAATATTATTCACACTAATTCCTGGATTTGACTAAAACTTGACTAAAATACTTGTCCAATTGGAGGAGACACAGCAAAGCCAATTATTCTACTAATCAACATATATTTTTAAGCATCCTGAAGGTAACTAGCAGAGTTTAGGTGCTTGAAAAAAATTTCTGCTTTGTGAACAGACATTTGAAGAAACATGCTCCTAAAATTAGACAATTTTAATTAATTGTTTAATTAATAAACTGCTTAATTCAGTGGAGCATGTCACATCAGGGGCTACTGCTCAAAGATCTCATAGAGAAGCCGTCAACAAAATTGCAAAAATGAGACTAAAATTTAAAAATAACCTCATATCCATTGATAATCTTTTTTTAACACCTTCAGTTATTATATTCAAAGAAATACAGATTCACGGCATTATCATTAAATTATAAGAATTTTCCAGGGCTTCCCTGATGGCGCAGTGGTTAAGAATCCTCCTGCCAATGCAGGGGACACGGGTTCGAGCCCTGGACCAAGAAGATCCCACATGCTGTGGAGCAACTAAGCTCGTGTGCTACAACTACTGAGCCTGCGCTCTACAGCCCGTGAGCCACAAATACTGAGCCCGTGTGCCACAACTACTGAAGCCCGCACGCCTAGAGCCCGTGCTCCGCAACAAGAGAAGCTCCCACAATGAGAAGCCTGTGCACCACGACAAAAAGTAGCCCCCACTCGCCGCAACTAGAGAAAGCCTGTACGCAGCAATGAAGACCCAACGCAGCCAAAAATTTAAAAAAATATTTTAAAAAAAGAAATTTTCAAATAGGCTATACCATCCTGTTATGATACACTCATTTCACAGTATTAATGATTACGAGCCAGAGCTTCTGTAGACATACATCTCAACTTGAATATTGGCAAGACTTTCAGCAAGATAAGGGTAACAAGAAAACTACTTTCCTAGCCTGTTTTCAAAGTATGTATAAATATTTTAAAAGGCAGGGGGTTGTAAGAATGTACTATTGTAGGTATTCCCTGAATGAATTTAAGTCCCTTTTTGTCCATATCTTTTATGTCTTCATCCTAGCAACTGTACTCTTATATGATGAAAATAGGATGAAACAAAACCTCTGAGAGTAACTACATTGTTTTTGTTGCTGGAGGACAGACGGTGACCCGAGTCATGGGCTGCTTTAGCTTTGATTAAAATTAAAATCTTGTGCAGATTCCAATTCTGAACATATGTCTCAAACTCTGTGTGCCCACATTATAGTGCATTCAAAATATTTTATGCTAACAGATTACAGTAGGTAACAATATGCCTTTGTTTCCTACAAAGGAATAAGTCAGTAAATTGTTCTACTTAGTAGTAAAAAGACCAGCTCAAGATGCAAATATATCCCAATAGCTCTAAATCCCACTGTAATTCTTCCTAATTTAAGGCATTTATGAACTCATAACAGAGGCTCAAGCTGTTCATATTTCTAGCTTATTTAATTTATTTTTTCTTATTACCTGTTCCACTTAAAGCTTTGCAAATCTTGAAAATCCTGTGTATGTTAAAGGAGAGACTTCCTCAATTAAAGTGTACTGCAACATAGTGGGGAAGAATAAAACTATTGTATGATTCATGGAGAAATGCATGATTTATACTAGTTTATTTTTCTTTCCCTGGTTTGTTATACTAGCCAATTTCACCTAGTCATATAATGATTAGAAGGTTCTAAGTTCTTTAGCTGGAACCTGCATTTCAAAGTATTTGTTTAGCTCGGGGAGGAGAATGCCATATTTCTTTACAATGGGGGATTTGGTGAAACAGTTAGAGGTTAATATAACATTTTTCTTTCTAAATGCCTTCTAAGAACGAGTACAAATACACAGTTTACTAAAGATATTCAACAGTGCCATTTTCCTGGAACTTCTCCACCAAGTAAATGACATTTTGAAATATTTTTTTTCCTTAAAAGACCTACCCAGCCATTATATAAAATGAGGAAACTCTTCTTGTTGTGTTAACATCTTGAATCTAGTCTCAGGGAAGCTGTTTTATGAGATTTACTGGTGCAATTTGGTTGCAGATGCTTGTGATTTATAGAGAAGCTCATGGAAATAGAATCTGTATAAAGAACCAATACAAAAACAAAGGCATTAGGTAACTCACATGGAGTACATGTCACATTCATCATGTTTCTGTCATGTGCTTTAATGTTAATGTCTTGGGGAGTATTTGGGACTCACGCTTTGTAACCTTCAGATGTATGGGGAGTGGTTCAGGGTCAAACTTCCAGAAAAATCTCATGTCATAAGGTCTGGGCTACTCCCCACCTCAGCCTGCATGATTTGAGACTCTTCTCCACATGCTGGCCCTAACCAATTTCTCTCAACCTCCAAAGGGTTATAAAATTTTGCAGTCTTACTTCTGTCAAGCTCTTTGTTCCTTACTTTGTTAATGGAATAATTTTCCAACTAATTTCTCTTTACAAA
Organism: Pseudorca crassidens; assembly: GCF_039906515.1. Taxonomy (NCBI): domain Eukaryota; kingdom Metazoa; phylum Chordata; class Mammalia; order Artiodactyla; family Delphinidae; genus Pseudorca; species Pseudorca crassidens. Next base: position 41,414,642 of record NC_090317.1, on the reverse strand, counting down.
ACAAAAATATATTGCTTCCTACTTTGCTATTTGCATGCAGTGTTTTAGATGACATACTTCTTACAGGTAGGTACATAGTTACATGCTTCTCTCTCCCAGCGTGCCTTATACAGGATAGTTATAAAATCGATGTTCAGCAAAGACTTATTGATTGATTGATCCTGTGTTTTGTCACTCAACTAGTCTTAGACATTATGTTTAGAAGATAAATAGAGCAGGGAGTCTTTCATGCTGCCTCATGTTTCCTCCAACCACAGAGATATGAGCCACCTAGTGACGAAGCACCAGAAAAAAGATCAGACTTTAAGCTTCATCCTTGTCTATCAGGGCCTGAGACTGGTCTAGAGGATTTTCTTAGTTGATGTTAGCCATGTTCTCATTTCTCATGTTCAGCCTTACAGATCAACTAAACTAATGTCATGATGACATATCCTCGCCTCTTTTCCCAACCCCTAGTTTACCTCATCTTACTACCATGGGCTAGAATGTTAATATTTGTTGCTCTTGTTGCAGATGATTTTAAATATGTAATTTGTTATCCCTGCAAGATTGTGCTTTCTTCTTCCCTGAAATTTTTTACTCTATCTTTCTGTTTTGTTTTTTTTTTTTCTTTCCTCTTCAGGGACAGGAGGGAGGAAATTTTTTTTTTCCTGACAAAGAGAGCAGATATGGTAGTTGGTAGGTATGGCTGGGTCTCCTCATTTTACAATTCTGTATTTTACATATTTATATTCAAGTGGTTCAACAATTATACAGGCAATGATCCTACAGTTTCTGGCACTGATGGTGTGTCATCTAAACAAGGTTTCTTTCCTCATAGCTTGAGAAGTTACAGCAAGGATCTCAGTATACATTCAGCCTGTAGTACTGGAAAAGAAAAGATTCTTTTGGCTTACAGAATAAAATTAACACATATTAATATATTTTACTATAATTTCTTAAAATATTATTTACTACTTATACCTAGGTGATATGTTACCCTAACCAATAAAAATTCCATGAACAAATTTATGTATTTCCAATACAGATTTTTTGTTTGTGTTTTGAAAACATTCTAAGCAAGTAGTTTTGAGACTTTATTGTCACACACAGTGATAGATATAGATATGTTTTTGATAAATGATATGTGGTTCATGTAAGTGTCAGTACAATGTATTGTATTTTTAGGTTAGTTTTTATAGATGTGTTTAGTCTGATTTTTGGAATTTCATAGATATGAAAATTATTTAGTCACAGAATAATAAAAAGTAAGACAGTTGATAAAATCTACATGTATTTTCATAAGTCTGTACAGAATTTTCACTGAACATATAAACACTCACATATTCTTCCTTTATTTACTCCTAGGTTTCACTCTGATTCGATTTAGTAACATAAGAGTAATGGTGATATAAATTTGGGTTGCTCTTGAGAAAGAAATAATTGAGAACACTAAGAGAAAAATCCTGCATTAACAACCCATAATTGTATGAGAACTTTAAGTAGCTTCCAAATATAAAATACGATAAGACCCTTTTATCATATAGTGTAGTATTTACTTTTTGAACTTGGTCTGAAAGTTACGAGTGATATAGCCTAGATTTTAGATATACTTCTACCACTTACTTGTTATATAATCTTGGACAAATTATTTTTCTTCTCTGGGCCTTAATGCCACTATCTGTAAAATTCAGTTACAACAGATCATTCTAACTCAGAGCGTAGTACCAAAATTTTTCTTATGGCTGATACTAGGTTTATTTCCTACATCTCTCTCTCTTTTGAAATGCTTAGGTGTGTCCACAGGTATATAGCTTAAAGTGTCAAGAAGGACATTCATATTTACATTTATTAACTTTTTTCATAACTAATTTTTGAGTACCTATTCTTCTAAACTGGTAAATTAATTTCTGTGTATAATGAAGTTGTTGAAAGCATATGCAAAAGTCAGGATAAATAAACATTGTCCTATGAAAAATGCTATAGATAATATATTCTTTAAAAACTCTATACATTTAACAATTATATTTTGAGACTCTACTATGGTTTTAGGCATTGCTTTTAGGAGCAAGTGCTATAAAAATGATAAATAATGTCCCTGCTCTTACAGAGATAATATTCTTTGGGAAAGAGATATAAAATAGATAAGAAAATAAATAAGAAAATAATATCAGCTAGTGGTAAGTGCCATCCGGAGAAACAACATATGTGATGTGGTTGAGATTGATAGGATGGGATGCATTACACAGTAAGGAAAGGCTGAGATCTGAATGCCACAAAGGAGTTAGCCATATGAAGATGAGTGGGGACAATATTCCAGGCTGATGATATGCAAATTTCCAAAGCAAAAATAAGCCCAGCGTGTTTGAGGAATTGTAAGGAGATTAGACATTCTAATATTTAGAATTTAAATAGAGAAGGAGGAGTTAGCAAAGACAAAGATTGGTCAGTGAGGTAGAAGGAGAACAAGGAGAGACTGTGGTATGAGGGAAACCAAAAGAAAGAATGCATTTCAAGTGGGAAGGAGTAGTAAGCTATGTCAAATGTTGCTGAGAAGATAATTAGGATAAGAACTGAGAGGTGGCTATCAGAAGTGGCAGTATGGAGATCACTGAGTGATGGTAAAGGAAGCCCAATTAATATTGACTGAGGAAAGAATGTGGAATGCTGAAATGAAGTCAGCTATTCCACACAACTGTCTCAAGAAGTTTTGCTGTGAAGGAGATGGGAGATAGGAGGCTGTAGCAAAACGGGCATATTATATGTCAAGGAAGGGTATTTGTTTTATTTTTTGCAAGACTGGACATACTAGAACTTGATGTTTATTGATGGAAAGAAATCAGTAGAGAGGAAAAAATTTTGCCAGAGGAGAGAAAGGGGATAATTGTAGGGGCAAAGTTCATGAAGAGGTGAAAGTGGCAGTATCCATTGCACAAAGGAGTTGCCAGCCTTTAAAGTAGGAGAAGCTTTTTATGCAAAGCTATAGCAGTGAAGGAAGATTCTGAGCATTCATGTTTGGGAATTTCTCTCTGAGTACTCCCATTTTCTCAATGAAGCACAGTAAGGTCAACAACCAAAGATCCAGGGCTGCAGATGAACAGATGTAGAAACTTTGAGGAGAAAAGAGAAGAGATAAAATAGTATTAATGGACCATGGGAAAAAAATAAAACCTACTAAGGGAAACAGAAGAATAATGTACTCTTTGATTTGGGGCAAGTCACTTGGGCTCTCTTAGCTTTAGGTTCTTTTCTCTTTGAGTATCAAAGGATATCGTTTAAAGTTAAAACATGGAATTTAAATGTGTAATGATTCCAAACTCAATACTATTTATAATTTTTTTAAACCCCAGAGAGAGATTTTAGGAATTAATATCTATTCTGGTGAAGAAAAATGTATTTGAAGTTCAGTAGTTTCTTCTAATTCCATTCAATTTATTTTTCTTCTGTTAAATTCAGGTAAAATGATTGAATGTAATACTTTTTATTCAAAATAGAATATGAGTGTGAGCTTATTTTTGTGAAATTATTTTTCTCTCCATCTTTCTACCTGTATCTGTACATAGAGAGGTGGCTGAAATGATGTTTAATAAATGTTAATAAAAATGTTTCTGAGTATTAAGATTTCATGTAGTAGTGTTTTGTTGTTTAATTTATTCTTTGTGCTTTTCTCTATTTTATTAACTTTGTCATAAGAAGGCATATTGTTTCTATAAAATGTTAAATTCATTATTATTTTTAAAATATTGTTTTAGTGTACATAACGTGTTTTCTTGCTGTGGTAGACAGAATCATTCCCCACACCTCCCCTGTAGATGTCCACATCCTAATCCCTGGAACATGTGATTATGTTTGGTTACATAGCAATGGGTAGTTAAGTTTGCAGATGGAATTATGGTTGCTAATCAGCTGACCTTGAGATTAGAGAGATTTGCTGAACTACCCAGGTGGACCCATTGTAATCACAAGGGTCCTTACAAAAAGAAGAGAGAAGTAGAAGAGAGAACCAGAGAGGTGGTAGCATAAGAGGGACACAGCCCAAGGCTGTTAGGTTTGTAGATGGAGCAATGGGACCGTGAACCAAGGCACATAGGTGACTTCTAGGAGCTGGAAAATGCAAGGAAACAGATTCTCCCCTAAAGCCCACAGAAGGAATGCAACCCTGCCAACACCTTGATTTTAGCCCATGGAGACCCATGTTGGAATTCTGACCTGTGAAATTGTAAGATAATACATCTGTGTTGTTTTAAGCCACTAAATTTGTGATAATTTGCAAGAGTAGCTATCGAAAAAAAATACTTGCTTTAAACCATTCCTCTCTAATTTATTCTCTATACAGCAGCCAGAGTAAACTTTACAACCCTACATTGTCCAGTACAGTAGCCACTAGCCACATGTGACAAATGAGCACTTGAAATGTGGCTGCTCTAAAATGAGGTGTGCTATATGTGTAAAGTACACACTAGGTTTCAAAGACTTAGTATAAAAAATGTAAAATATCTCATTAACGATTTCATACACTGACTTCATATTGAAATTATAATTTGGAAATATTGGGTTAAACAAAAGACAATAGTAAAATTGACATCACCTGTTCTATTTTACTTTTTGAATGTGGCTACTAGAGAATTTAAAATAATATTTCTTTTAGATAGCCCTGATAAAATGTTAATACGATACTGTAATTTCCCAATTTAAAGCCCTTCACTAGCTTCCAACTGTACTTGAAATATACTTCAAACCCTTGAACTTATAAGATCCTGCATCACCTGGCTTCTGGTCCGTATCTAACTTCATGTTTTGCCTCTTCTTCTCCATTCTAATGGGCCAAGCCTGTTTCTGCCTCAGGGCCATTGCACATGTTGTTCACTAGGCCCAGAAAACTCTTCATCCCACTATTCATCTGATTGAAGACTTGTCATTCTTCCATCTCAGCTCAAGTCTGCTCAGAGAGAACTTCTCCGGCCTCCCAGTGTAAACTGATCCATTGTGCCTTCTCATTCAAAACATTGTGTTCTTTTCCTTAGTGGCACTTTTCACAAGTTGTAAGGATAGACTTATTTGTTTATCTTTAAAATTCCCTTTGCAAATGATCACCTCAATGTATTTTTTTAACTACTGTATGCTCAAGGCCAGGCAAGGTATAGCTGCTCAGTAAATGTGTATTACATGGGTGTAGAATGATTAAATGAGATAATGTCTACATAAGCACTTTGTCAACTGTAATGTAATATATAGATGTGATAGGCTTATAGTAGTGATAGTAATAGGAAGAGATGCAGGAAGATGAGAAGGAAGAGAAAGAAGAAAATAAATTGAAGTAGTTTTAAACTACTTGTCATACGTGAATTTTTAAATAGATTTTCTTGATATCTTAGGTTATATCTTCAAACCATTTGGAAAAAATAGCACAATAGGCAACTTTATTACATTGCCTTTTATTTATTTTTTCTTTATTTTTTGAATTTTATTTTAGTTTAATATTTTATACAGCAGGCTCTATTAGTTATCTATTTTATACATATTAATGTATATATGTCAATACCAATATCCCAATTCATACCATCACCACAACCAACAACCTCCCCCCTTTCCCCCCTTGGTGTCCACAAGTATGTTCTCTACATCTCTGTCTCATTTCTTCCCTGCAAACCAGTTTATCTGTACCATTTTGCTAGATTCCACATATATGCGTTAATATACGATATTTGTTTTTCTCTTTCTGACTTACTTCAGTCACTAGGTCCATCCACGTTTCTACAAATGACCCAATTTCATTCCTTTTGATGGCTGAGTAACATTCCATTGTATATATGTACCATATCTTCCTTATCCATTCATCTGTCGATGGGCATTTAGGTTGCTTCCATGACCTGGCTATTGTAAATAGTGCTGCAATGAACACTGTGGTACATGTGTCTTTTTGAATTATGGTTTTCTCTGGGTATATGCCCAGTAGTGGGATTGCTGGGTCATATGGTAATTCTATTTTTAGTTTTATAAGGAACCTCCATACTGTTATCCATAGTGGCTGTATCAATTTACATTCCCACCAACAGTGCAAGAGGGTTCCCTTTTCTCCACACCCTCTCCAGGATTTGTTGTTTGTAGATTTTCTGATGATGCTTATTCTCACAAGTGTGAGGTGATTCATCATAGTAGTTTTGATTTGCATTTCTCTAATAATTAGTGATGTTGAGCAGCCTTTCATGTGCCTCTTGGACATTGTATGCCTTCCTTGGAGAAATATCTGTTTAGGTCTTCTGCCCATTTTTGGATTGGGTTGTTTGTTTTTTTTTAATATTGAGCTGCATGAACCGTTTAAATATTTTGGAGATTAAACCTTTGTCCGTTGATTCATTTGCAAATATTTTCTCCCATTCTGAGGGTTGTCTTTTCGTCTTGTTTATGGTTTCCTTTGCTGTGCAAAAGCTTTTAGGTTTCATTAGGTCCCATTTGTTTTATTTGTTTTTATTTCCATTACTCAAGGATGTGGGTCAAAAAAGATCTTGCTGTGATTTATGTTAAGGACTGTTCCTCCTATGTTTTCCGCTAAGTGTTTTATAGTATCTGGTCTTACATTTAGGTCTTTAATCCATTTTGAGTTTATTTTTGTGTATGGCGTTAGGGAGTGTTCTAATTTCATTCTTTTACATGTAGCTGTCCAGTTTTCCCAGCACCACTTATTGAAGAGACTGTCTTTTCTACATTGTATATCCTTGCCTCCTTTGTCATAGATTAGTTGACTATAGGTGTGTGGGTTTATCTCTGGGCTTTCTATCCTTTTCCATTTATCTATATTTCAGTTTCTGTGCCAGTACCATGTTTTCTTGATTACTGTAGCTTTGTAATATAGTCTGAAGTCAGGGAGCCTGATTCCTCCAGCTCCTTCTTTTTCCCTCAAGATTGCGTTGGCTATTTGGGGTTGTTTGTGTTTCCAAACAAATTGTGAAATTTTTGTTCTAGTTCCATAAAAAAATGCCATTGGTAATTTGATAGGGATTGCATTGAATCTGTAGATTGCTTTGGGTACTATAGTCATTTTCACAATATTGATTCTTCCAGTCCAAGAACATGGTATATCTCTCCATCTTTCTGTGTCATCATTGATTTCTTTCATCAGTGTCTTATAGTTTTCTGAGTACATGTCTTTTGTCTCCCTAGGTAGGTTTATTCCTAGGTATTTTATTCTTTTTGTTGCATTGGTGAATGGGATTGTTTCCTTAATTTCTCTTTCTGATCTTTCATTGTTAGTGTATAGGATTGCCAGAGATTTCTGTGCATTAATTTTTATCCTGTTACTTTACCAAATTCATTGATTAGCTCTAGTAGTTTTCTGGTGGCATCTTTAGGATTATTTATGTATCATATCATGTAATCTGCAAAGTGACAGTTTTACTTCTTCTTTTCCTATTTTGATTCCTTTTATTTCTTTTTCTTCTCTGATTGTCATGGCTAAAACTTCCAAAACAATGTTGAATAAAAGTGGCGAGTGTGGGCATCCTTGTCTTGATCCTGATCTTAGAGGAAATGCTTTCAGGTTTTCACTGTTGAGAACAATGTTGGCTGTGAGTTTGTCATATATGGCCTTTATTATGTTGAGGTAAGTTCTCTCTAGCCTACTTTCTGGAGGGTTCTTATCATAAATGGGTGTTGAACTTTGTCAAAAGCTTTTTCTGCATCTATTGAGATGATTATATGGTTTTTATTCTTCAGTTTGTTAATATGGTGAATCACACATTGATTTGGGTATATTGAAGAATCCTTGTATCCCTGGGATAAATCTCATTTGATCATAGTGTATGATCCTTTTCATGTGTTGTTGGATTCTGTTTGCTATTATTTTGTTGAGGATTTTTGCATCTATATTCATCAGTGTTATTGGTCTGTAATTTTCTTTTTTTGTAGTATCTTTGTCTGGTTTTGGCATCAGGGTGATGGTGGTCTTGTAGAATGTGTTTGGGAGTGTTCCTGCTTCTGCAATTTTTTGGAAGAGTTTGAGAAAGATAGGTGTTAGCTGTTCTCTAAATGTTTGACAGAATTCACCTGTGAAGCCATCTGGTCCTGGACTTTTGTTCATAGGAAGATTTTATTTTTGAATTTTATTTATTTATTTTTTTATACAGCAGGTTCTTATTAGTTATCCATTTTATACACATTAGTGTATATATGTCAATCCCAATCTCCCAATTCATCACACCCCCACCCCCCACCCCCACTTTCCCCCCTTGGTGTCCACAAGTTTGTTCTCTACATCTGTGTCTCAATTTCTGCCCTACAAACTGGTTCATCTGTACCATTTTGCTAGGTTCCACATATACGCATTAATATACGGTATTTGTTTTTTTCTTTCTGACTTAATTCACTCTGTATGGCAGTCTCTAGGTCCATCCACGTCTCTACAAATGACCCAATTTTGTTCTTTTTATGTCTGAGTAATATTCCATTGTATATATGTACCATATCTTCTTTATCCATTTGTCTGTCGATGGGCATTTAGGTTGCTTCCATGACCTGGCTATTGTAAATAGTGCTGCAGTGAACATTGGGGTACCTGTGTCTTTTTGAATTATGGTTTTCTCTGGGTATATGCCCAGCAGTGGGATTGCTGGGTCATATGGTAATTCTACTGTTAGTTTTTGAAGGAACCTCCATACTGTTCTCCATAGTGGCTGTATCAATTTACATTCCCACCAACAGTACAAGAGGATTCCCTTTTATCCACACCCTCTCCAGCATTTGTTGTTTGTAGATTTCCTGAGATGGACATTCTAACTTGTGTGAGGTGATACCTCATTGTAGTTTTGATTTGCATTTCTCTAATAATTAGTGTTGTTGAGCAGCCTTTCATGTGCTTCTTGGCCATCTGTATATCTTATTTGGAGAAATATCTATTTAGGTCTTCTGCTGATTTTTGGATTGGGTTGTTTGTTTTTTTTAATATTGAGCTGCATGAGCTGTTTATATATTTTGGAGTTTAATCCTTTGTGTGTTGATTCACTTGCAAATATTTTCTCCCATTCTGAGGGTTATCTTTTCATCTTGTTTGTTGGAAGATTTTTAATGAGAGTTTCAATTTCATTACTTGTGATTGGTCTGTTCATATTTTCTATTTCTTCCCGGTTCAGTCTTGGAAGGTTATGCCTTTCTCAGAATTTGTCCATTTCCTCCAGGTTGTCCATTTTATTGGCATAGTATTGCTTGTAGTAGTCTCTTACGCTGCTTTGTATTTCTGCACTGTCCATTATAGCTTCTGCTTTTTCGTTTTTAATTTTATTGAGTTGAGTCCTCTCCCTCTTTTACTTGATGAATCAGGCTAAAGTTTTATCAAATTTGTTTATCTTCCCAAAGAACCAGCTTTTAGTTTTATTGATCTTTGCTATTGTTTTCTTTGTTTCTATTTCATTTATCTCTACTCAATCTTTATGAGTTCTTTCCATCTACTAACTTTGGGTTTTGTTTGTTCTTCTTTCTCCCATTCCTTTAGGTGTAAGTTTAGATTGTTTATTTGAGATGTTTCTTGTTTCCTGAGGTAGGATTTTATTGCTATAAACTGCCCTCTTAGAGCTGCTTTCGCTGCATCTCATAGGTTTAGGATTGTCATTTTTTCGTTTTCATTTGTCTCTAGGTATTTTTTGATTTACTCTTTGATTTCTTCAGTGATCTCTTGGTTATTTAGTAACATATTCTTTAGCCTCCATGTGTTTGTGTTTTTTATGTGCTTTTTCCCTGTAATTGACTTCTATTCTCATAGCATTGTGGTCAGAAAACATGCTTGATATGATTTCAAATTTCTTAAATTTACTGAGGCTTGATTTGTGATCCAAGATATGATCTATCTTGGAGAATGTTCCATGTGCACTTGAGAATAAAGTGTAATCTGCTGTTTTTGGTGGAATGTCCTATAAATATCAAATCTACCTGGTTTGTTTTGTCATTTAAAGCTTGTGTTTCCTTATTAATTTTCTGTCTGGGTGATCTGTCCATTGGTGTAAGTGAGGTGTTAATGTCCCCCACTGTTATTTTGTTACTGTTGATTTCCTCTTTTATAGCTGTTAGCATTAACCTTATGTATGGAGATCCCCCTAGGTTGAGTGCATATATATTTATAATTGTTGCATCTTCTTCTTGGATTGATCCCTTGATCATTTTGTAGTGTCCTTCCTTGTCTCTTGTAGCATCCTTTATTTTAAAGTCTATGTTATCTGATATGAGTATTGGGACTCCAGCTTTCTTTTCATTTCCATTTGCATGGAATATCTTTTTCCATCCCCTCACTTTCAGTCTGAATGTGTTCTTAGGTCTGAAGTGGGTGTCTTGTAGACAACATATATATAAGTCTTGGTTTTGTATCCATTCAGCGAGCCTGTGTCTTTTGGTTGGAGCATTTAATCCATTCACGTATAAGGTAATTATAGATATGTATGTTCCTATGACCATTTTCTTAATTGTTTTGGGTTTGTTTTTGTAGGTCCTTTTCTTTTCTTGTTTTTTCCACTTAGAGAAGTTCCTTTAGCATTTGTTGTAGAGCTGGTTTGGTGGTGCTGAATTCTCTTAGCTTTTGTTTGTCTGTAAAGCTTTTGATTTCTCCATTGAACCTGAATGAGATCCTTGCCAGATAGAGTAATCTTGGTTGTAGATTCTTCCCTTATCATCACTTTAAATATATCATGCTGGGCTTCCCTGGTGGTGCAGTGGTTGGGAGTCTGCCTGCAGATGCAGGGGATGCAGCTTCATGCCCTGGTCCGGGTGGATCCCACATGCCACAGACTGGCTGGGCCCGTGAGTCATGGCCGCTGGGCCTGCGCATCCGGAGCCTGTGCTCCACAACGGGAGAGGCCACAGCAGTGAGAGGCCCGCATACTGCAAAAAGAAAAAAAAAAATATATATATATAGTGCCACTCCCTTCTGGCTTGTGGAGTTTCTGCTTAGAAATCAACTGTTAACCTTATGGGAGTTTCCTTGTATGTTATTTGTTATTTTTCCCTTGCTGCTTTTAATAATTTTTCTTTGTCTTTAATTTTTGTCAATTTGGTTACTATGTGTCTCGGCATGTTTCTCCTTGGGATTATCCTGCCTGGTTCTCTCAGCTTCCTTGACTTGGGTGGCTATTTCCTTTCCCATGTTGGGGAAGGTTTCGACTGTAATCTCTTCAAATATTTTCTCAGGACCTTTCTCTCTCTCTTCTCCTTCTGGACCCCTATAATGCGAATGTTGATGCGTTTAATGTTGTCTCAGAGTTCTCTTAGGCTGTCTTCATTTCTTTTCATTCTTTTTTCTTTATTCTGTTGTGTGGCAGTGAATTCCACCATTCTGTTTTCCAGGTCACTTTTCCATTCTTCTGCCTCCATCGTTCTGCTATTGATTCCTTCTAGTGTATTTTTTATTTCAATTATTGTATTGTTCATCTCTGTTTGTTTGTTCTTTAATTCTTCTAGGTGTTTGTTGAACATTTCTTGCATCTTCTTGATCTTTGCCTCCATTCTTTTTCCGAGGCCCTGGATCATCTTCACTATCATTATTCTGAATTTTTCTGCAAGGTTATCTATCTCCACTTCATTTAGTTGTGTTTCTGGGGTTTTATCTTGTTCCTTCACCTGGTACATATTCCTCTGCCTTTTCATTTTGTCTGTCTTTCTGTGAATGTGGTTTTCGTTCCACAGGCTTCAGGATTTTAGTTCTTCTTGCTTCTGCTGTCTGCCCTCTGGTAGATGAGGCTATCTATGAGGCTTGTGCAAACTTCCTGATGGGTTAGACTGGTGGTGGGTAGAGCTGGCTGTTGCTCTGGTGGGCAGAGCTCAGTAAAACTTTAATCTGCTTGTCTGCTGATGGGTGCAGCTGAGTTCCCTCCCTGTTGGTTTCTTGGCTTGAGGTGACCCAGCACTGGAAACTACAGGCTCTTTGGTAGGGCTAATGGTGTTCTCTGGGAGGACTCATGCCAAGGAGTACTTCCCACACCTTCTGCTGCCAGTGTCCTTGTCCCTGTGGTGAGCCACAGCCATGCCCCACCTCTGCAGGAGACCCTCCAACACTAGTAGGTAGGTCTGGTTCAGTGTCCTATGGGATCACTGCTTCTTCTCCCTGGGTCCTGATCTGCACACTATTTTGTGTGTGCACTCCAGGAGTGTTGTCTCTGTTTCCCCCAGTCCTGTCAAAGTCCTGCAGTCAAATCCCGCTAGCCTTCAAAGTCTGATTCTCTGGGAATTCCTTCTCCCTTTGCCAGACTCCAAGGTTGGGAAGCGTGATGTGGGGCTCAGAACCTTCACTCCAGTGGGTGGACTTCTATGGTATAATTCTTCTCCAGTTTGTGAGTCACCCACCCAGCGGTTATGGCATTTGATTTTATTGTGATTGTGCCCCTCCTTCTGTCTCATTGTGGCTTCTCCTTTGTCTTTGGATGTGGGGTATCTTTTTTCGGGAGTTCCAGTGTCTTCCTGTTGATGACCATTCAGCAGTTAGTTGTGATTCTGGTGCTCTCACAAGAGGGAGTGAGCACATGTTCTTCTACTCCACCATCTTGAACCAATCTCTCTACATTGCCTTTTGAAAATGCTTGTATTTTCAAAGATACATTTCTCCTTAAAGGAAGTTCTTAAATGAAGTCCTTCTTAAATTTCTTCTTTTTTTCTTCTTAAAGAATTTCTTATTATAGGAAGCTCACAAAACTGTTGGCTGCTGACTCAGATTCCCTCTTGCATTCTCTAAGACATACATCTCTATTTCCACAGTAGAGGACACCATGGGAATGGAGTGGGAGGGGTGAAGAAAGAAAAGCAACAACAACATTGGGGATATTTTTGTAATAGTTTTCATATAGGAAATCAGAACACAAAAGGAGCAATGAGAAAAACATTCCTACCATCCACTGGTACTTTCAGGTTCCTATTCTTCCAGTCTCTCCTGCTCCTCTAGTCCTGTCACTTATTGGTCTTTTCAACAACTGAATATATCACTGGCAACACCATTCACAAGAGCTTTTTTTTATTGAATTGCGTGGGAGCAGTTCATCTGGTAGCCTTGGGTAAATACACAGAGGGTGTGGGAATGCCATTACAAGCCATTGTGATGGGCAGTAGGCCATGAGTCAGTATCTTCTGGGCTAAAAAGGAAATTGAATATTTGGGAAGATAAAGCTTTGAGGAGATTCAGAAAGCCCCAAATATATCTGAAGTTATTCTGCAACTACTGTATTAGGGCCTTGTGAAGTTCATCATTTTTAGGAGAGTAGGTGCAGGGGTAACAAATATTTGCACAGCCTATCAGTTCACTATTTGTACTGTAGGTGAAGCTGTCCAGAGATGTTTGTCTACTTGAGACTGTTAGGTTTTGCCACTAAAATGAAATAATGCGTCCCGTAGTGTAATGATCAGCCGTATTGCTATAAACAAGTATAATTGTACTGTGCTTTCTTTATATTTTTTCTAACAAGAAATTTCTTTTTTCACTGAAAAAAGTCAGAGCTTAATCCTAGCCTTTCTTAAATTACCTTAAAGTAAATTTTCCTACCTTTGTGCCTTTTCAACAGTGGTTTCTGACTTAAAGTTAACCTTTCCATTAGCATTTTAATAGCCCAAAAAAGTTTACCTTATACTTAGTAGCACATTACAATCTGCATTTAAATGGGAATGTTGTAAAAGAGCAATATAAAAAAAATACTTAGGTTAGAAAAGTTGTTTTCCTGGATTTTGTTTTTGTGTTTTCCTTATGGCATAGCTTCTCTATATCTTAGACTAAGATTAAAGCCACTGTTTTTGAAGTCACTGAATTAATTCTTGAGAAACAGTTATCATAACCAATTCTTTACCTTTAATAAGAACATCCCAATTTGATATTTGAAAAGTAATACCCAAGAATTGATACTTTCAGAATGAAGGTTGATCTGCTCATTTCAGATTTGGAAAACCAAAACAAACTAAAACCTTTTAATATAGGTAGAGAGAGAGATATATATAGAGAGAGATAGATAATTATATATGGCCAGAGATATAAGTTTATAGATATAGATATAAATAGACTTAAGACAGCTTTAAAGAATGGGAATGTGTCATTATTACAAGATATCACTGAAAAAACTACAACCAGAGAAGTGCTATTATATGATTCCTGTATACCTAACATTGTTTGCCTTAGATAAATCTCTATGTCTCTTTTGCCACCACCTTCAGCTCTACCCAGGCACACATACCTATTTTATCTCTATCACAATACCCCAAGTGCTCCCATCTCTGCCTCTGCACCTTCTCCAGTCATGGTGTCTTGAACCAGACTGACCGAGTTCAAATCTCTCTTCACCACCTACTAGCCATATGGCCTTGGCAAGTCACCTGATATTTCTGTACTTCAGTATCTGTATCTGTAAAGTGAGAATAATGATGCTACTACTTTATATAATTGTTATGAAGATAAAAAATAATGCATGTAAAATATTTTTACATAATTCTCACAATAAATATGTTATTTTATTACTTTAAATTATGCTATTAATGATACTATTGATTTTTTACTACTGGCCCTCTAAATACCCTACATTATTAAACTACATCTTTAAAGCATCCTTCTCCTCATAACCTACCTGTATTAAAGAAAACATATAAGGGCTATTCTCTCACCCCACCTTTGCCTTAGTCTCATTTGCTTTTCATTGTCAAGAGGAAGAGACTGACAAAGTTAAAGGACCATATCTTTGACTAACGTAATCCTAACCAAAAAAGCAATGTATTAAGAAACAATGCAGAACATCAAAGCTGGTTCTTTGATTACTCCATTTTCCTCAGCTTCCTGATACCCATGCCACAGTATTTCTTCATATTTTACCTTTGTTCCCTATCCCATATCTTGCTGGTTATCTAGCTCAGTTTTGTAAATTGCAGCCCTAGCTTTCTTCTTTCTTCCATTGTTAGTTCATTTCATTCAGGATCAACAAGTATTTAATGAGCACTTGGCCCTGTGTTAGGGAATTGAGAGGGGGCAGGGGAGTTTTTATGAAACAAAATTTTCAGGACCACCTCTTCTTTCTACCAAATAGGAAGTTAGATTTGTATAAAATTTATATTAAATTGTTAGAAAATCCTGCAAGAGGGGAATTTCATTTGGCTAGCTTTCAACACATATACTGCAATTATTTGGTTTTATGTTTTTCTCTGTCACCATAATATGAGTTCCTTCAGGGCAAGGTCAATGCCTTGGTAATGCTGTCTTCCAGCTCTAGTCTTTGTCTTGTAGGGGACACTGAAAAGATGTTTATTGAATGACCAGATGGAATGATGAAAGGGTGAGACTTGGATCTTAACCTCAAGAAGCTTGCAGTCTAGCAGAAAGGATGACCCGTGTACATAAATAGCAGTAATTCTCATCTCAGCCTACCTTTCTGGCCCGTTCTCTCCTCTAATCTCTCTGGTCCACAGAGAATATGACCTGTACATTTGTATCTCTCTTCCACGATTTTCTCTGCCTAGAATGCCCTTCTCCTCACTTTCTGCTTAGTGAACTGTTATTCATTTGTCAAAGTATAACTCTAATAGTATCTTCTTAGTGAATTCTTCTCTGAGCATCCTCTCCAAGCAGAACAAGTACCTCTTGCCCCTGCCCACTTCTAGCCCTTTTCGTATACCTCTCTTAGCACTTAGTACATTGAACCATAATTACCTATTTATCATCTCTTCAGCTTTAACGTGAACTCCAAAAGGTATGGTAATTTATATAGTTGATCTGTGTAATTCTAGGCCTGATGAAAATGTCTGGCATATAGTTACTGCTCAACACAGGGTTAATTGAAAAAAATTAATCAACACTCAGTGAATAATTACCAAAAATACGCTAAAAGATGTAAAAAAATATGAACAATTGTTATATTGTGTAATATGGTCCCAGGTGTCAAGTTCAAATCCCCCTTTTCATGGTTAAATTTCTCTTTACCTCAATCTCACTCCTCCTTTACTTTTGTCCATTCTTGTACCTTCTGTCCGTCCTTGACTTTGCCATCACCATTGTTATTATGTTTAATGCTGTGAGCATCCAGCACAGAATGTGTGTAGAAAAACAAACAAAACAAAATTAACTGTAGGTAAAATTACATCACCTGAAGCATAATGTTAACATGCATAACTAATTGAGGGATATTCTGGTTAATTGCATCTTTTGATTAATCTTTTTGCTGAGAATAATCATTGACTAATTTTCATGAAATTAAGATACAGAAATATATACTCACCATTACAATTATACTCAACATTGTTGAATAATGATCTGGTATTTGTTCAGGGATTCTGTGATCATTGGATGGTAGATATGGCAGGTGGAGAATACTGATTTGAATCTACACTAATCCCAAAATGCATATAGGGATTTATTCTTTAAAAAAATACCTGACAAATTTCTTATTTGTCATCTACCTTATTATTATAAAATCAAAAGCAGAAAATATCCTAATTACTTTTGCCTTCCAGTTGTTTGGGGATCTGAGAAAATGAGGCATTTTGAAAGTGACTGGACCATAACTGACAAAAACCCATAACAGATATGCCCCACCATCCTGAGTTAGAACCACTGGTTTGTTTTGCTGACATTAGCAGATTTCTTAATCTCTATATTCATTGGATTGGGAGTGAAAATATAGAATTCCCCAGAAGTATATCATCTAGTTACCCTCACAAAATTAGATTGCTTCTATTGATATGTATGAGTGCTTTAAAAATTCAGAATAACACATGGCAAATTCCGTTATAACAATTGCCAAGTGGACATCCACAGTGTGTGACAGTTTTGTTAAAATTCATCATGAAACATATGGGTGAGCAGCCACATCTTTAAAATCCATTTATTATAATGGAAAATTCCACTGTTACAATAGTTGTTTTCATGGGGTTTGTCCGTATTATCAGTCCACTATTACTATAGAAATATGGCTGTAATAACCTTTTGTTATTATTTTTTTTTATTTCTATTTTTTTAAGTATTGGAGGGGCTTGTGATAGAAATATCATTCAGCATAACAAACATTTTACAGTCATCACATGCAGTTGCTTTGAGTTTTTGCCTTCATTCTATATGTACCAAGGATTCCACATCTGACTATTTAAATAAGCCTTCTTCAAAGCCAGAATTCTACTGAATTGAGAGTGGGGATGCTGTTTGTTGTTTTCCAGAAACAGACTTGCATGCTACTATATTTTGGACAGATGATCTCAAACACATCCGCATGAGAAGGCAACAGATGTAAAGAAAAAAGTGCTATATTTATTTCAGACTCAGAGCAGTGCAAGTATCACAGAAAATTTGTGCCAACAATTATATATATTCTTTTGCTGACAGCTTGGTCTACAAAGCTGCTGGAGTGCAGCATCAGCAAGTCTAACCCAGAGGCAACTCCAAACTGATGGATAATATTTGATTCAGTAAATGAAATCAAATAGGAGTTTTAAAACCAGTTACATCTCCTTTCATTAGATGTTTCTTCATCTTGTCATTTTTTATGGCCTATATATTGGAATTAATATGAAATGTTATATGCAGGGATTTCCACAAACACGCCGCCCCCCCCCCTTTTCCCCCTTGTTATAAGGCAAGGCCATTTGTTGAAGGAGGAAATAGTTACAAATGCATGTTTGTTATCGATAAATGATAATGTATATGATCCAGTGCTTCAGAGTCTCCTTCACATTAAAAAAATATAGGTTTGAGATGAGAAAATTAAACCCAGGTTTTTGTTTTACTTTAAGTACAACAGATAAAAGGAAAATTGAATCTGAAAGGGATTTTTGAAGTCATTTGGATCACTGACTCCCAAACCAATCTTCACATTATGAACTACCTACAAGAACTTTTTGAAAATACAGTCTTGGGCTCTACTCTGAGATTTCAATTCAGGAGCTCTGAAATGGGGCCTGAGAACCTGCATTATAAACAAGCCTACTGGGTACTTTCAATATAACTGGCCCATATACTATTTTGGAACTACTGATCTGTTACAACTCCTTAGCCATTGTGTAATTCCCTTTACAAGTCCTTAACATGTGGTCATTCAGACTCAAGGTGGCCCATTCCATTTCTGGACAATTATAATTGGGAGAAAGTTTTTGCATATTAAACCAAAGTCCTAGAAACTTCCCCCCAGTAGTGTGTTTCCAGCAGCCTCACAAAGAACCCTCCTCAGTCAGACATGTGTTTGGCCCATCGAAGACTCCTTGTTTTGCTTAGATAATTCTGTCTCAGGGACTATGGAGTGTATATATCAAGAAACCAAATTATAATGTAAGGTACATTTATATTGATAAAGCAAAAATATCCATAGGTTTATGCTCCATAGTTAATAGCTAAGCTTTATTTAAATGTTTTCCCAGCAATGGCTTCCAAAAACAACTTAAATCTTGGCTGAGTATTTAAGATTAAGATTTGTCTGTTTGACAGCACCAACTCAGTCAGTACTGGGAAGTTTGACTGAAAACCCCACTAGCCTACTCAGAGATAGCAGGGTTACAATTGGATTTAACTCCAGCCTACGGCTGCTCCTGGACAGAAAGACTTCCTTCTACTTCTGAACTTCCTCAAGAAAGACAAGCCTGGGAAACCTTTGCCAAGATAATCATACTGCTTAGGATAAGAATAGTACACAATTGGGGTAGGAAGTGGAATGATAAAAAGGGTTTACATTGAAACTGAAGGGGAGGGTGGGAAGCTAAACAGTGAACAAAGGGTCTGAGTGTGTAACTGACAAGCCTTTTCTTTCTACCATGTCTTCCTTCCCAGGAAACTTGTCTCTTGCTTAGCTCAGTTCACAGCTCTGCCATGCCTCATGATCCTGTATAACACCACCCAGGGGTGTCCTATTCAGGCGGTCAGCTGGGATTGAAGGGCTAGCTTGTTGATTCTCAGTCTCCATCCAACTGAGGCACCAGGACACGGTCAGACTGAAAAGAAATTTAGGGCAGCTATGAGTCTGCCCCAACAGATAAACCAGTGTTCCAGAGTGCAGCTAACCTGAAAGAGGGAAAATTAAATCTCACCTTGGAGAGGAGACTGTCATAACCCAGACTCTGAACAGAGAACAACACTCTGACTAAACCATGGAAGGGTGTGGGCAGAATAGAGATTTTTTGGGTTAGAGCTCAACAACTCTCTTTGCTCTGAGTGCAACCAAGGAGGCAGATGTCACCTTCCAAGAAAACATCTGACTGACCTAAGGCAAAAATAGGCAGGGGAAGAGACAGAAAAAAAGTGGATGGGAGAATAAAGAAGATGAGAGTAGGGAAGAGGCAGGAAAAGGGAAACTGAAGAGATAGGAAAAGGAAAGGGATATAATTAAGGGTGATAACAGCATTCCCCCCAGGGATTGTAATACAGTCATTCTTTTAACTGTTTCTTTTTTTCTTCTTTAAGCCAATTTCTATGGAAAGAATTCAGCAAGTTTGAAATTAAATGACGATAACCAGTTTTTTGACTCAATATATATGTCAACCCCTAGTATCCTCTACCTTTCCTTTGTTGGTCTATGTGCACAAGCCCATTATCAGGGAAAGGGAAGCTGAGAAAGTGTGATGACATTGCCTCCTCCAACCCCTAATTATTCTCACAAGGTCTTTGTAGAACTGGAGTGAAGTTTTGAATTTCTTTTTTTTCTTTTTTACCCCCAGTTTTATTGAAGTATGATTGACAAAAATTTTATATATTTAGGTGTACAATGTCATTTTTAAAATAAATTTATTTTATTTATTTATTTTTGGCTGCGTTGGGTGTTCATTGTTGCGCGAGGGCTTTCTCTAGTTGTGGCAAGCGGGGGCTACTCTTCATTGGGTTGTGCAGGCTTCTCATTGCGGTGGCGTCTCTTGTTGAGGAGCACAGGCTCTAGGCCCGCAGGCTTCAGTAGTTGTGGCACGTGGGCTCAGTAGTTGTGGCTCGAGGGCTCTAGAGCGCAGGCTCAGTAGTTGTAGCGCATGGGCTTAGTTGCTCTGCAGCATGTGGGATCTTCCCGGACTAGGGCTCGAACCCGTGTCCCCTGCATTGGCAGGCAGATTCTTAACCACTGTGGTACCACCAGAGAAGCCCAAGTGTACAATGTAATTTTTAAAGTGTATTTTTTAAGTTGGAGAACTAGAGAGCAAAAGAGTGAATTTCTTCCTTCTCTTCACCAATAGTTTTCCAGATTTAATTTAGTTTATTTCAATACAAATGCTCAAACCCCCAACAGCAACAAAAGCAATAACATAAACCCAACCAGTGCAAAGCCCTAGGTCAGGAGATGAAATTGATTAAAGGGGTTCCCTCCCCCTATTATTCTCTGTAATAGCACTTATCTATTTCTGCCATAGCATATATAAAAATCTGTAATTATCTTGTTTATTTTTCCTCTTTTCTTATTTACTGCCTGCCTTCCTTTCAGTAGAATATCAGATCCCTGAGGGCAGGGATTAACTATTTTTTTCCCTAGGATATATATTCCCATGGCCTAGAAGAGGGCATAGCAGGCACTCATTCAACATTTACTGAATGAATGGATGGATGAATGAATGAATGGTGAGGCTCAGTGAGCAGGTAGAACAAATCCTCGGGAGAGACTCAGACCACTAGACTGTGAAATCCTGTGTCCTGATTATGTCCCCAACCCCAGTCTGCTCTCTTCCTGGTCTTTCAACTCCTCTCATACACCATGATCTTCCTACCTCAGGGTGTCACACATGCCCTTTCATTACCTATATGCTCTTTCCTGGCTTGGCAGTCCTTCAGTTCTGATTATAAAAAAGCACCTAAGTGAGAACTCCTTGGACATCCCATCTAAGTAGACCGCCCCCCACCTTGTTGTTCTCTCTCACTGCACCCTGCTTACTTCCTTCAATGTGCTTTTCACAAAAAAATTTGTAATTATAAAACTATTTACTCTTTATTATCTGCCTCCCCCATTGTGGTATCTATGAGGACTGGGACTGTGCCTTTGTTTGCTCAACTCTGTATCCCCAGTACCTAACACATCTTTGGTACACAGTTGACAGTTAAATATTTGCTGATTGATTAACTGAGTAAGGAAACTAATAAATGCGTTACTAGTTTTCCTTCCCCCATCCCTCAATATTCAGACATGACCTCCTGAGGCCTGGTGTTTTTATGATATTCTAGGTATGGCGATAGGCTCTCAGTCCACGCCAGAGGAAATCTTGTGTTAGAAATATCTTGATAACCCCAATTATACTTCAATGATTTGAAAGGAAATTACAAAAATAATTTATTTTGAAAGGAGGAACTAAGAAGGACAGGAATCACTTTTATTTCCATTTCTTATATACAAAATGGCTTGGGTCTAAAACTGGATTTTTTTGTAATATAACACACTTGCAGCAATACAATGTACCATGTTATTTTTGTCACAAGCAGCAAATTCCCAACTGGGTGCTACAGAGTCTTTTGGGAGTTTGACTAGCTGGGCCTAGTAAGGCATTTTAATCGGGTCACCTTGGATTAGTTGCTGTCCTGAGTTGGGCTCCATTCTTCCTCTTGCTGGGTTGGGGGCCAGGGCTTGTACAGGCTCCTGGTCAGGCCTTCTGCTGCCAGCACTGTCTCCCTGTCTCTCCAGTTTCTTAATCCTCCCACCTCCTCTGGGACTCTCTAACATCCCATGATTTTGAGCAGCTGTTGTTTCTGTCTCTGAGTCAGTCATGTGTCCAACAGGGGGGTTTAGATGACTAGGCCCCGGGAAAGATTTTTCCCAAATGGAGCCACCTCAAATATTTTATTTACTTTAGGATGTATCACTTCTGCCTTCCTATTCTTCCTAGTAAGTGTCATTTCTCTAAACTTTCTGCAGTCATGTTTATAAATGCAGCAGATGCATGTACTACATATAGACCTTGCTGATTTGCTGCTCCTGGCACTACTCCTTGTCTTTATCAGACATTCAGTAAGTATTGTTTAATTGAATTGGATCAAATCTGAAAGCTTATTGGTGTAATTAGAGGAGGTAGACTCCAAAAGGACTGTCTTCCACGGAAGGAAACATCTTCATTCCTTTGACATTTTGAGAACTACATTTGTGTAGGTTAGATTTAGGTTATGGTTTAAGACTAATACTAACTGCTGGCTTCTATTAGTAATAGGAAGGGTCATTTAGCAAATCTGTGATTGAGTTTCTAATTTAGTCACTATTGAAAATATATAAAATTATATATAAAGTCATCATAACTAGATATTGGAGGTTTGGAATATTACAAAAGATTGTGGTTTAAAATATTGAAAAATATGCCTTCAATATATACAAATTCAAAAAGTATATGAGAAAATTGAAAAGAAAATAAGAATCATAAATATTTTAGTTAATGTTACAATAGAAAGTAAAATTGAATCATACAGCAATGTCTTGGATTCCCTATTTTCAAAATGTAGTGTCAAAAATGAAAGAAATGATAATATCTAAAGAAAAAACTATAAAATATTTGATGTACTAAATAAGTTGAACTATCAAGGATTTCTAGAAGCCTAAAGCTTCTTACATGCAGGCAGGAGTAGTCTAAAATTTGTGTGAGTTGTAAAAACTGCCCACTTCCAGACTCTAGGGGTACAAATAAATGTGGCAGCTTTCTTTTTCTCTGTTGAAAATGAATTTAACTAACTCTCAGCTTTATTTTCATTCCTGGGTCATGACTTTGCTAACTCAGATTTACTTTGTCTAACTGCCATTTGCTTTGATAATCTCAGAAGCCGTTTCCCCCAGAGTTCTTGATAGCAGCAGCCAGCTCTGTCTGAGACTCCTAAATTTCTAGTGGTCATTTGACTCCACCTCCACCATTCACCTTCTGCCCATTTCATTGACCTCTACAAAGAAAAGAAGCTTTACTTGCCCTGTTTTTGCATTTGGCAAATGATAGCAACCAATAGTTTTATAATTTCTAACATACATAAATGAGAGATAATCAAAGCAGAAGGAATTTAAAGCAGACTACCTAGATTTAGTCAATACTAAATCGGTGGTACATTTGTATAGTCTCCTGATCTGAGAACTTTAGGGATGTAGTTTTCCCATTATAGAACTAGCCATTTGTGCTTAACCCTCATTTATTTCTTACTCCCAGGATCATCATGATTTATGTAAAATGAGTTCCAAAAGGTCAGTTGCCTTAAGAATTCAGATTTGGGTGAGAGACTTGGAAAATAGGTGGACTGTGCTTGTTTTTTCCCCTAAATCTGAAAAACCTGTGATTTTCCTTTCCCTCGAGGCAGTCTGCTAGATTAGATGGGGACAGGTTTTGTCCCAAAGACAGAAACTCAAGAACACTCAGAAATGTCTTGATCTGAAATGAAAGCCATGCTAGACTTCACCGAAGAAAGCTTTAGAATGTGAAAATAAGATTAGGGTATGAATTCCAGAGTCTTATCCTAAATCATACTTTTTATCACAGAAATTGTTCACCACTTACTTAGCACATGGTCTAATGCTATGCAGATTCTACATAAAAATGGGACTACAGAAATTAGTATATTGATCAAAAATTGTGAAAATGAGCTTCAAGTTATACATGAGCTGTAACTGAACCTCAACATGGGCAGAATATTGAATGTTCAGGAGAGAAACAAATGGAATTTCTGTTATTTGGCTCTAGGAACACTATGCAAATATTTAATCAATCTGGCAGATTAAAGATACTGTAGGCATCCCTCGACAATATATTTGATTCAGAGACTATACTTATAAAATTTGTGACATAAAACAATAGTTTTCACAATTTAATATGCTTCAGAATAAACTGTCATGCTTTATAAAGTGCAGATATTTGGCCCCTTAACAAAGAGTTTCATTCAGTGGATTTGGTATTAGCCCAAGAATCTGCATTTTAATGAACAAAGCAAGTTGACAATAAACTGCCTTTGGCAACTAATGAACTCTGTCGTTGTAGCATGAAAGCAGCCATAGACAATAAGTAAACAGGTGGGAGTGACTGTGTTCCAGTAAAACTTTATTTATAAAAACAGGCATAGAGCTGAATTTGACCATGGGTCATATATAGTAAACATAGTTTTC
Organism: Pseudorca crassidens; assembly: GCF_039906515.1. Classification (NCBI taxonomy): domain Eukaryota; kingdom Metazoa; phylum Chordata; class Mammalia; order Artiodactyla; family Delphinidae; genus Pseudorca; species Pseudorca crassidens. The sequence goes on along the minus strand of NC_090317.1, from coordinate 41,390,667 downwards.
AGACCCTGGCCCCTAGCCTAAAGAATTAACTCTTCTTACAAACCTACAACTTCCAGTCTCAGGAGGATTTCTCCCTCCCTTCCTTCCTTCCTTCCTTCCTTCCTTCCTTCCTTTCTCCTTCCCTCCCTTCCTTCCTTCCTCCCTCCCTCCCTTCCTTCCTTCTTTCCTTCATCTTTTATTTTCTTCTCTTTCTCTCTTTTTTATGTAGCTGATATACAGTTTATATTAGAGAGAAACATCTATTGGATAACTGTGGTATTGAAGCCTAGTCCCATTTACTATTGTAAATACAAAGTAAGGGGGGAGAATAAATTTCCTTGAGCTGTGTACACAAAATGAAGAAGAATTCTTATGACCCATTTTCTCCAAAAATCTTCCTGGATTAACCAAGCCCAATCTCCAGTTAGCCAACACATTCTCTTACTTATGTTTTCTCTATAATTCACATTGATAATTCTGAACTCCCCTATGATAATAGTAGAGGTCAACAAGATTGAACAAGAATATTTTGATAGAGCAAGAATGGAATACACCTGGCATTTGCGCTGCCATTTTCTATTTCTTATCTCCATGATAGACTTTGCCAACCATTTATAGTACTCTTTCCTTCTGGGTATTTATATGGCCAAAAAATATTTCTCAAGAATTCCGGTTACTCATTACCAACCAACGAAAGTTGATATGTGAGATGAAACTTATGTGTTATACCTTAACAAACTAGTCTTGCCATGTGATGTTTTTATTATCTGTGGCTATTCTATTTGGGGTCGCATAATATTTCTTCTATATCTCAATCAATGTAATTATAAGCCTCTCTTAGTGGTGTTCCATAATATGTATTTTGATTAGTTGCCATTGTTTTCCTGTTGGAACATAGATATTTAAATTCAGGGTGTATGCCTAATCATGTTACTCAGTGATATCCTCCAAAAACTCTCGTTGCCAGGTTTATACAGCATCTTTTTTCATTAGAATGTCAATGTTTAGTATACTAAAAACTCCTGCTAATAGTTAACTAATTAAAAAACATTTGAAACCGTAAAAACTGATGTTATCAGCAATTTGGAAATTAGAGACTTGTAGTCTGATTTTTGGTCAGATATCTATAAACTATAGCATATGCTTTGAGATAGCATTTTAGATCAATTTGGGTTAATACTGTTAAAGCATTGTTTAGCTACATAATCAAAATGTTTGCTTACTAAGTACAATGCAAGCTATAGCATTAAATGGACTCAGTTGCATAGTGTAGTATTAACTCTGCAAACTCATTATGTCATATGCTAGCTGTTTTAGTAAAACATGTTTAGTAAAACGTGAAGAAAAATTACCATTTAACGAAGCAAAGCAGTTTTCAAGGCATTTTCAATTTTATCCTGATACATAAAGCTCATGTGTAACATGACTACATTTACATATTTACTGAATAGGTAGTAAGTGTTTTACTGGGTGGTAGGATTGGTTATGAAGAAGGCTTGACCAGAAACTCAAATTGAATAGGATTAAAAACAGTACAGGGGACTAATGCAGTCCTACTATGTAGCTTGCCCCAAAGTTTCTGAGGTAAGACAGCCAATAAATGGGATTTTTCCATTGACATGTCATCTAAGAGGTAATGTCCATCAGACACCCAGCTTCTGACTTAGTAAATTTGATAGAGGCTCACACACCAAAATGAAAGAGATGGATAATGGCATCCCTTTATATCTACTATGTGTGTTTCAGCACCAAAATCTCCCTTACAGACAAACCACATTCTTCAGGCTTTTCCTCCAGGTCCATGTTAGGCCTCAGGAAACATTATCTGACCTCTGATATTCCCAAATCTCCATAACAGGATCTGTGTTTATTTTTAGCCCACTTGTTTCTCTTAAAATATGGAAAATCTCTTCTTGCTACTCAACAAAATTGTCAACAGTTTTAGGCAAAGAGAGGGCATTTGTTAGAGACTCTAGGGAGAGCCATCTCCAGAAATAACATGTTCCTCACCTTTCTAATGTCTGTCTTTGAGACAGATAAGAATCTGTCTGCTCTTCATATTCTTTAGTCTTGATGCTTACCAAGAGCATATAGGAAGTAGGGAGAGTTTATAAGTGAATGTAGGAGAATGAAAGACATGGAACTCATGTGCAAATTACAGGGAGAGAAGAGATGGTGGAAAAGAGATGTTGGTGTCAGGAGACCTTGTAAGAGAAAGTTAGGGTTAAGAAATCTGTGATGAGAGCTTAGAATATATTGCAGGAACTCAGATCCCGATGGTTTTTTTTTTCTTTTTAAAATTTATTTATTTTTGGCTGCGTTGGGTCTTTGTTGCTGTGCACAGGCTTTCTCTAGTTGCGGCAAGCAGGGACTATTCTTCATTGCGGTGCGCGGGCTTCTCATTGCAGTAGCTTCTCTTGTTGTGGAGCACGGGCTCTAGGTGTGCGGGCTTCAGAAGTTGTGGCATGTGGGCTCAGTAGTTGTGGCTCACAGGCTCTAGAGCTCAGGCTCAGTAGTTGTGGTGCACGGGCTTCGTTGCTCCATTGCATGTTGGATCTTCCCAGACCAGGGCTTAAATCCATGTCCCCTGCATTGGCAGGCAAGTTCTTAACCACTGTGCCACCAGGGAAGTTCACCTGATGGTTTTTGGATATACTCTGGCCAAACTTTGACCAGGCTTATAAACTGCTTATTGCTCAGTTTACCAAGCCAAGAACCCTCATGTTCCAAGGATTAGGTAGGCAGGGCTAGCCCCCTGCAAATTTGGGTAGTAGATTCAGTATCCTCAGTCTGCATTTTTTATACTTTTCTCACTCTAGAATGCTACCACTATAACTGTCATATGTGATGCTTAGTATTCTCCCCAGGTGTTCAACCCCGCCCTCTGGAAATTACAACATCTGAAAAAGATTTGGGGAGCTCATTCACTCTAAAGTGTTAATGATGGATGAGAGTGTTCATTGTGTTTCCTTTCCAGGAAGATGTATCTTGAGTCCAGTAAATGACCTATTTGAGCAATTTTGAATATCCCTCAGTTAAATTAAAGAGGTATTGGTGATGTAGCTGGCCTTCTTACTGCTACTGAAATCACAGTACCTATAGGCAATTGATCACTTATAAAGTCTGCCCTGTGGCTGGCCATGGGAATACATGTTGGGAAGTTGGGAGAAGCTGGCTCTCCCAGTGTTTGACTCAGGACTATCACTAAGTACTTTGTGATTTTTTATTTTTTGCTTTTTTTTGATTCACTTTGAATTTAGTTCTCTTGAAATGAAACTCTATAAGAATGCTAGAGATCCCTGAAAGACTTATTCAAGACTTTCTAGAAAAACAAGGTATATTTTATTTTTTTGTACAAGGTTATTTGGGGAGTTGGATGGAGGAGCATTCAGAGAGTTCAGGGCAAACCCTAGGATAGAGACACCAATTTTAAACTGCCAGTCAGACCTTGAGGAAGCTATTTACCACACCCAGGGGGCTCATTGCTAAATCAAAGGAGCAATTTGTTGTTTTTAACCCAAAGTAATTTTTCATCAAGTCATTTTATCTATTCAAACAATTATCTGGCAGTGGGTGTAATAATTGATTTTTTGTCTTGGTGACAGATAGGAGACTGACACTTTTAATGTTATGGACCATGTCTGTGCATGTCTCTTTAGATCAACTAGAATTTTAATTTACAAAGCTCGTCTTGTCTTTAATAAATGGCTTACTCACTGGTATAGCAGATACATTTTTATTATCCTTTTTATTACTTTCCACATAGATCAAGGTTTAATATTCTAATCCAGCCATGCTTAGTTATGAAATTGACATACATGCCTATTGCTGAGCACAATGTAGTGACTACCAATGTGCTTTTCCCCTCACAGTGACTATATTTGTACCCAGTGAGAATTGAAAATCAACCATTTGGCTGGTCTCATTTCTCTTAGCTTACTAAAACTACTTTCCATTTGGTTGGGACCCCTAGTTCATTTTACTGGAGCAAAATAAACCAAACTAAATGAATTAAATGCTTCTATTAGTTGCTGCACCTACAAAATTATGAAATTGGTGGGATGAATAGAAAGTACCATAGCTATATCCTCTAATATTCCTTCAAGCACTAAACATCTATGAATCTATGTTTAGATTTGGTTCCGTAACAATGATACATTACATCTGATAGCACTTTCTAATTTACTAACACGAGCTTAATCAATCCTTGCAATTACCCTATTCATTTACATATTTATTGAGTTATTGCGAAGTGTCTGCAGTGTCATAAGGCTCTGAGAATATAAATATGAGGTAGACATTCCAGGGATTATTATCCCCATTTTAGAGAGGGAGAATCAGAGACTCAATGAAATTTAGTGATTTACTAAAGGTTATAGTTGTGGAGCTGGGACAGAATAGCAAGTATTTTGACTTAATCTTTTGATATTTCCATTCTACCTCTTGTGTACAAGTACATAGACCAATGTAAAATGGAAAAGTTAATGATACAGATACGTCATCAAAGGCATGAAAAAAATGATTAAATTGGACTTCATCAAAATTTAAAACTTTACCCTATGAAAGATACTGCTAAAATAGTGAAAAGATAGGTCACAGAGAAGAAGCAAATATTTTCGGATCACATATATAGCAAAGTACTTGAATCCAGAATATATTTACGAAAGAAACTCAAAACTCAATAATGAGAAAAACAAAATTCAATTAAAAAGAGGTTGAAGAGACACGTAAACAAAGGAGATATAAAGATGGCAAATAGACACATGAAATAAGTTAAACATTATTAATTTTCAGGGGAATGCAAATTAAAACAATCTTGAGCTACCATTACCTACCCATTAAAATAGCTAACATTAAAATTAAAATACTGATAATACCAAGCACTGACAAGGATGTGAAACAGTTGAAATTTTCATATACTACTGGTAGGAATGGAAGATGGCATAGCCACTCTGGAAAATGGCTTGTCAAGTTCTTATAAATTTAAACATATACTTACCATGTGACCCAGAGATCTTAAAACTTATGTTTGAATAAAAAATCTATACACAATATTTATAGTAGCATGATTCATAGTTGCCCAAAACAGAAAACCTCCCAAATGTCCCTCAAAAAGTGAATGGATAAAGAAACTGTAGAGTGTCCACAAAATGAAATAGTAAAATGAACCACTGATACATGCAACAGTATGAATGAATCTCAAACACATTATGCTTGGTGAAAGAAACCAGACACAAGAGATCACATACTGTATAATTCCATTTAGACAACATTCTAGAAAAGGTGAAACTATATGGAGAGAGAAGAGTTCAGTGGTTACCAAGAGGTTAAGGATGGGGACAGAGATTAAAAAGGGGCAGCCCATGGGATATCTCTGGAGTGTTAGAAATGTTTTGTATCCTATCAATGGTGCTAGTTATGTAGTCTATGCATGTGTTAAAACTCATAGAACTGTACATGTAAAAATGTTAATGAAATATTTATTACACATTAATACTTATAGTTAAAATTCACCCTAGCCAAAATTTAAAAATAAGTGGGGTTCGAATTCAGCATTAAACACTTCTTTTATCTTATCAGCAATACTATTCTAGGCATCTAGTCCCTAATCTCAGTTCCTTATTTCAGCTTTCAGGATATGAGCTGGTGAACCAATTCACATAAAAATTTAAATAACTACTGATAGTTGCACATGTGTCTTCTAGTAGGGTGATTTTCACTTGAACAGGTCACCAAAGTCTTAAGTTGAAGTAATGTTTCTCAGTGAGTGGTATTCCAAGCACTGGCCACTGAGTAAAGGAGCCATTCTAGTGGGGAAGAGCCAGGACAGTCTTCTATGCATTTCTGACACTGAAACATATTTGCTTAGCTCTTCAAATTTTATTTTGGAAGTGTAGTCTGGGTGGTAATACAGATGAATATATAGATATGTATATGACCTTCCCACATACACTCAGCCCGGGAAAGGAAATCGTTGTTGGAATGAAAATAAGTGTCTTGAAATCTTAACTTCTTAATAAAAGAAATCATTTAATTGATGAATTTCTTACATAAAAATTCTGAAACTATGCAAGCTCATTGTTTGAATATATATGTATATATATGTGCATATATATAATTTTTATTATCCCTTTCCTTATCCAGATAAGGGAATATTAAGTCAGGAGAGAATTCGGGAAAAGAGCTAAAAGATCAAACTTGGTAACCCAAAGGAGTAACTATTGAAAACTCAGTTTGGGGTTGACTTAAGAAGTGAGTTAGAGATGGGGTATCTGGGTACATCAGAGAGAAGTGCTGTGTTGGGGAAAATGAATCCTAGAGATAATAGAATCCATTTTAGTGCCCATAGTTTGTACTAAGTTGACATCATACCAGTTTTTGCTGCTGTCAGATGGACTGGTTTGTGGTGACCTGCAACAAAGTTGGATTTGCTTAAAATTGAGTCCTTCAACACATCAGAGTGGCAAGATTGTAGAGTATTGTTATGGCATCCGTCCTCTTCCATTAGTCATCAAGACCTCAAAGAGAAGACAAATAACTGAGAATAAGGAAGTTATGCTGACGTCAGATTCATATAGAAAATGAGAAGCCACATAGTTCCCTCTATCCTGTCAGTTAGTGACCTGCTTTTTGTCCCTACCCTGTTGCCATTTGTAAGCTTGAACCCTATCTCTTCTGTGATCTTGGCTTGGCCATTGGCCCAGTTCTTATATGTTTATGACCTCACTTCCTTTTTGCTGCATCTACTTTACTTCAGATCCTGATTAGATCCTGTGTTTCTGAGCCTAAACGCCCAACCACAAGTCTTAATTGCCCCTTACCAGAATGTTTGGTTTTGGAATTTTTGCTTGGACTGTGCTATGACTCCTATTAATCCCATTACAGTGGCTCAGCCAAAAGTGCCCAAGACCCTTCCCCTAGCAATATAACTTTTGTTAAATGAGAAAAATGGGGTGAGGAGGAGGATAGAAGGGAAATGATACTAAGGAGACAGGGTAGCTCAGAGATTCTACTTAGCCTTTTATGTTTTATTTCACAAGGAATAAGAACCTTCTTCTCCTTTCAAATGTTTCTTGGTACAGGTCAGAGAAAAACATACTGCACAGGATGGATAATTTCTCTGGCCCAGAGTAGTGTTATGTAGGTCTGGAAAGGAGTCAGGCCCAATGAGGACAAAAAATATCAATGAGAATGGGATAGGAAGTTGAAATCCAAGATTATCCTGCATAATGAAAAACATCTGGTGACCTTAGGCAACTACTAAATTAAACCTGACTTAAAAGATGGTTTGGGGCTTTAGGAGCAAGAATCTAGGTATTATTTCCTTTTTGACAACTATTTGTGACTGCAAAAACAAGGTGAGAACTTCCTGGGTGAATGTTTTCCACAGCTAAATTGAAACATACAGACTCATGTAGAAAAACGTCATGGAAGTTTACCTTTCAAAATTAATTTATATACCAACCCAGAAAACATCCCCCAAAATGACAGCATGTGAAGTGTTGTCCCCTTGGAAAAGGAATTCAATTCTGAATTATCTATACTGTAGTCCTTGAAAGTCTTTAGTCACTTTGTCCAATGGCAAATGGAGATATTTGACTTAGTGACAGATGATCTGCCCAACAGTGTTTTCTTTTTTCTATTGCTGCTTCAATTGTGTATTTAGTGAATTAGTCGTGATTGATGATAGTATTTTAAGCACTTGCTAGTTTTTCTAGTGAAAAGATGGCAATATTTTAACTACCTTAATAGTTTTAGGTTTAAGTGTAGCACAATATATTTTTATCATCCTTCAATAGCAAAGCCACAGTTTATACAAATGGATTCATTCTGTCTTTATCCCTAGCAACTCTGACAAAAAGATGTCATTTATAGTAATGTTGCTCATCATTCAGAGATGAAAAAGCTGAACGCTACATCACTTTGAAATGAAATACCTTTGTAGTTTTGAATACTAACAAAATCTATATATGCTACTAACAGTAACTTAAGTAGTTTGTACAGCTGGAGCCAAACATGCTCCTGAGGGAAAAAAATATCACCAGCTGTTGTAATATTAAAATAAAAAATAGGACTAAAGAAACAGTTTTGTTCACAAAGACCAACTTACCCCTAAACTGGTTATGAAATATTTAAACGGTTTAAAGGTTTATTAATACAACTGTGAACAATGTAAAGTGTCAGTAATTACAGTAGGCTGTAGCGCTGCTGTCTTACCTTAGGCAGTATTATTTGGAGTCCGATGTCTATCAGATTTAGGGTGAGTACTCTAAAACTTTAGAAGAAATTGTGTTTAGTGAATATTGTTTTCTACTTGGTCTATTCCTCAGTGAAGAAAATAGTGTATACTCTTACTTAGTAAATGTCACTGTGGGGGAGAAAATACAAGGGATTGCCCATATTGTGTCTTTCAGTACAACTACCACATCAAGTATAGTATGGCACTAAGCTATGTGAATGCCAATAGCTAAGTTCTATAAGTGGAGAAGAAAGAGAATTTGGGAAAATTAGTTGATAAGAGATGAGGTTATCTCTCTGTAGTGCCAGATAATGAAGTATTCACTTAAGCCTCTAGGCCTTGAAGAGAACTGTCAATATTTCTAATATCAAATGAACCTAGACCTCTCCTAAAACATACTAGTTCATATGTATTATGTGTACAACATTCAAGCTATTTTTTCATACTGACAGCCTTGAACGGAGGTATACTTAGTTTATTAAAGTCAAACTAAGACATGACAGGTTCCCAAAGTGATGTAAACATGACCCTGACTAATGAATATGCTGGGAGCTGAAACTTATTTACAGGTAGTAGCCTCCATTCTTTTCTAGATCTGGCGGTGCATGGGGAGATGTTTGTGTGTTTGTGTGTATGTGTGTGTGAAGTTGATTATATAAGTGTGTAAACTTACCTGAATTTTTATGTGTTTTTGTAGAGGCTTTGGATGGGGCCTCATCCAGTACAGGGAGATGACAGGGTACCTGGAAGTGAGAGACAGAATTTCTTTGCAAGTGAAGTATAGTAGTACCTTAGCTGATCCATGCTGACTTAGGCTTCAACTCTTTCTACTATAATTGTTTTCCACACAAAGTATTTGATTTATAGCATTCATAAGTAACAACAACTACCAAAAAAAGGCTCATTATTATGAATTGGGTAATTGTATACCTGGGGTACAAGAGTGCACCCCTGATCATAGGCCCAGGCAAACAAATGCATGAGGGGCAAATTTGTTTAATCCCTTCAGTATTACCCTCTATTGCTACTCACAAATGTTAACTCCCTAGTATTCCTAAACCTGGCAGCACATTTAAAAGCTGTCTCTAGCCTCTGGTGGCTCCAAATGATACCAACCTTCCATATCCTACATGATTATAGTTTTCAGCTCTGACAGAAGCACACATGGAGCTCTGCCTACATTTTCATTGTTAACACCTCCACTTTTGCACTGTTTCTACCCCATCATACTGTGCAGCAGATGCTGTCTAGACAGTCTTGGCATATGCCCATATACTGGGTCCCTTCTTCTTTAAGGGAGAACAAAAAATCTTCAATTCAAAAGGGTAGATCATAACCTATGAGCACTTCTTATATAATGTCTTCATTGGATTGGTAATTCAAACCTATTTGGATGGTTTCTAATTCAGTCTGACAGCCAATCAGTATCCAGTTAAATCCATTAAACCAGCAATAAATGTGGACTTTGCTTGTCTGAAGGCTAGCTTCAGACTCTCAGTTTTACTCACAGAGTACTTTATAAATACCCAGTGAAGAACTCTGAGAGGAGGAAACAAAACTATTTGTATTGAAGTTTTCAGTTTGTAGCTGGAGATTTTCCAAGAATGGATGTTTGTGAGGAAAATGAACTTTGAATAATATGGAATAATAATCTCTTCTGTTTGAGTAAATCTTTATGTTAACAGGGCACATTCAAACACATTTGTGGATTTCATTTGTACAACAACCTTATGAGGAAAGTAGGACAGGCCTTGGTATTCCAATTTTACAAAATTTGTCAAAGATACACAGGCATTAATGATGCACAACTCAATCCTAAATCTCTTTGTTTTTTGTACTTCTCTGTTAGAATTACAATCATAATTGTTGGTATTGTTTTTTTTAGTTATCTGGATTAATTAATGACATTACTCATTTGTATCTCCATATCCTTTCACATTTTGTTCTCTTGCCTAGAATGTCTCCTCCCCTTTCTCTTGGGATTAATACAAATCTTACTTCCTCCGTGGAGCCTTCTCTGATTATTCCTGAATCTTCCTCTTTTCAGAACTTCCACGGAACTTCTAGTTTATACTCTAAAATAAAGCATTTAATTTTTCATGTCTTACATTTTGTCCAAATTAAACTGTGGGAATGAAACAGGAGCTATTCTATTTGTACAAATGGCCTTTAAACATCTATATCCCTTACTTCCCTGCTTTCTCCCATGGGCTTATCTGATGGCCTGTACCCAGAATTGTACTTTCACCGGGAAAGTGTCAGATTTATCTTTCTCTCAGTTTTCTTGCCCAACAGATGGGGATAATAATTACTATTTTATAGGACTATGACAGTTGAATGAGAATGAATACAAAAATGCCTGGCATCGTTTCTGGCACATGGAAAGGCACTCAATAAATAGGAGCTACTAGTGTAGGATGTAGATATTAAGTTTTGAAGAGTGAGAGAAAGGAAAGACAGTGTTTTAAATCCTTTTAAAGTCTTCTTAGTGATTCCCTTTGGCTTTAGGCATGCCTGCAGTTCCACAGCTCCCTCTATGAACATCTGTGCTTTGATTACATAAACATTCCTGTTCCCAGATTAGTCTATCCATAATAACATCTGTGAAAAGATGAGGTATGTGTGTAAGCATAATATCCATAGAGGTTAAAACCACTTCTGCATACTTATTGCCTGCAGGAACCCATGTCATCCAGTTCAGTTTAATGCTGCCATTGTGAGTATGCTTAATGAAAGGTACAAAGATATTTGGTGAATAACCCAGTAGCCACATGCAATAGAGAGATGGGTAGAGTTTTTCCCCACTGATAATCACAAACTCATAGACATTGTTTTCATATGGTCCTGTGAAAAGTCCTCCAGTATATAATTACTAATCCAAATATAGGCATGTGATGCGAACATATGTATATGTATAACTGATTCACTTTGTTATAAAGCAGAAACTAACACACCATTGTAAAGCAATTATACTCCAATAAAGATGTTAAAAAATAACAAATATAGGCATGTGGTCTTAAAAAAAAAACCTTTATAACACATTTAGATGTTTCCTGAAGCTACATTTTCAATTGTACTTCTTGCTATAGGAGGTACTTAAAACTATGCTTCATTCTTGGCAAAATCTCCAGTGTTGAATCTTTCTTGTTATGATAAATAACACCACTGAAAGAATTTTGAATCATCTTGTAATGATCTAAACTTGATGTGTACATTAAAATAAGGGATGGAAAAAACTTCATATCTAAAGAAGAAAACCCTGCAATTTTGGCCAATTTTAGAGCTAAAATGAAACTTTATCCTATTTTTGAGGCTGTTATTGATCTTTTTTTTAATTTTCTAATTTAATTTAATTTTTTTATACAGCAGGTTCTTATTAGTCATCAATTCTATACACATCAGTGTATACATGTCAGTCCCAATCGCCCAATTCATCACACCACCACCACCACCAACACCACCACTTTCCCCCCTTGGTGTCCATACGTTTTTTCTCTACATCTGTGTCTCAATTTCTGCCCTGAAAACCAGTTCATCTGTACCATTTTTCTAGGCTCCACATATATGTGTTAATATATGATATTTGTTTTTCTCTTTCTGACTTACTTCACTATGTATGACAGTCTCTGGATCCATCCACGTCTCAACAAATGACCCAATATCGTTCTTTTTTATGGCTGAGTAATATTCCGTTGTATATACGTACCACAAATTCTTTATCCATTCATCTGTCGATGGCCATTTAGGTTGCTTCCATGACATGGCTATTGTAAATAGTGCTGCAATGAACATTTGGGTGCACGTGTCTTTTGGAATTATGGTTTTCTCTGGGTATATGACAAGGAATGGGATTGCTGGATCATATGGTAATTCTATTTTTAGCTTTTTAAGAAATGTCCATACTGTTCTCCATAGTGGCTGTATCAAATTACATTCCCACCAACAGTGCAAGAGGGTTCCCTTTTCTCCACAGACTCTCCAGCATTGTTGCTTGTAGATTTTCTGATGATGCCCATTCTAACTGGTGTGAGATGATACCTCATTATAGTTTTGTTTGTTTGTTTGTTTGTGGGACACGGGCCTCTCACTGTTGTGGCCTCTCCTGTTGCGGAGCACAGGCTCCGGACGTGCAGGCTCAGTGGCCAAGGCTCACGGGCCCAGCCACTCCGCGACATGTGGGTTCTTCCTGGACTAGGGCACGAACCCATGTCCCCTGCACCGGCAGGCAGACTCTCAACCACTGTGCCACCAGGGAAGCCCCTGCAGTTTTTTTTTCTTTTTTTTTTTCATATCTCTATTGGAGTATAATTGCTTTATGATGGTGTGTTAGTTTCTGCTTTATAACAAAGTGAATCAGTTATACATATACATATGTTCCCATATATCTTCCCTCTTGCATCTCCCTCGCTCCCACCCTCCCTATCCCACCCGTCTAGGTGGTCACAAAGCACCGAGCTGATCTCCCTGTGCTCTGCGGCTGCTTCCCACTAGCTATCTATTTTACGTTTGGTAGTGTATATATGTCCATGCCACTCTCTTACTTTGGCACAGCTTACCATTCCCCCTCCTCATATCTTCAAGTTCATTCTCTAGTAGGACTGTGTCTTTATTCCCATCTGACCCCTAGGTTCTTCATGACATTTTTTTTTTCTTAGATTGCATATATATGTGTTAGCATACGGTATTTGTTTTTCTCTTTCTGACTTACTTCACTCTCTATGACAGACTCTAGGTCCATCCACCTCACTACAAATATCTCAATTTCGTTTCTTTTTATGGCTGAGTAATATTCCATTGTATATATGTGCCACATCTTCTTTATCCATTCATCCGAAGATGGGCACTTAGGTTGTTTCCACCTCCGGGCTATTGTAAATAGAGCAGCAATGAACATTTTGGTACATGACTCTTTTTGAATTATGGTTTTCTCAGGGTATATGCCCAGTAATGGGATTGCGGGGTCATATGGTAGTTCTATTTGTAGCTTTTTAAGGAACCTCCATACTGTTCTCCATAGTGGCTGAACCAATTCACATTCCCACCAGCAGTGCAAGAGGGTTCCCTTTTCTCCACACCCTCTCCAGCATTTATGGTTTCTAGATTTTTTGATGATGGCCATTCTGACCGGAATGAGATGATATCTCATTGTAGTTTTGATTTGCATTTCTCTAATGATTAATGATGTTGAGCATTCTTTCATGTGTTTGTTGGCACTCTGTATAACTTCTTTGGAGAAATGTCTATTTAGGTCTTCTGCCCATTTGTGGATTGGGTTGTTTGTTTTTTTTGTTACTGAGCTGCATGACCTGCTTGTAAATTTTGGAGATTAATCTTTTGTCAGTTGCTTCATTTGCAAATATTTTCTCCCATTCTGAGGGTTGTCTTTTGGTCTTGTTTATGGTTTTCTTTGCTGTGCAAAAGCTTTGAAGTTTCATTAGGTCCCATTTGTTTATTTTTGTTTTTATTTCCAATTCTCTAGGAGGTGGGTCAAAAAGGATCTTGCTGTGATTTATGTCATAGAGTGTTCTGCCTATGTTTTCCTCTAAGAGTTTCATAGGTTCTGGCCTTACATTTAGGTCTTTTATTCATTTTGAGCTTATTTTTGCGTATGGTGTTAGGGAGTGTTCTAATCTAATACTTTTCCATGTACCTGTTCATTTTTCCCAGCATGGCTTATTGAAGAGGCTGTCCTTTCCCCACTGTACATTCCTGCCTCCTTTATCAAAGATAAGGTGACCGTATTCTGTGGGTTTATCTCTGGGCTTTGTATCCTGTTCCATTGATCTATATATCTGTTTTAGTGCCAGTACCATACTGTCTTGATTACTGTAGCTTTGTACTATAGTCTGAAGTCATGGAGGCTGATTCCTCCAGCTCCGTTTTTCGTTCTCAAGATTGCTTTGGCTCTTCGCAGTCTTTTGTGTTTCCATACAAATTGTGAAAATTTTTTTTCTAGTTCTGTGAAAAATTCCAGTGGTAGTTTGATAGGGATTACATTGAATCTGTAGATTGCTTTGGATAGTAGAGTCATTTTCACAAGGTTGATTCTTCCAATCCAAGAACATGGTATATCTCTCCATCTATTTGTATTATCTTTAATTTCTTTCATCAGTGTCTTATAATTTTCTGCATACAGGTCTTTTGTCTCCTTAGGTAGGTTTATTGCTAGATATTTTATTCTTTTTGTTGCAATGGTAAATGGGAGTGTTTTCTGGATTTAACTTTCAGACTTTTCATCATTAGTGTGCCAGAGATTTCTGTGCATTAATTTTGTATCCTGCTACTTCATCAAGTTCATTGATTAGCTCTAGTAGTTTTCTGGTAACATCCTTAGGATTCTCTATGTATAGTATCGTGTCATCTGCAAACAGTGACAGCTTTACTTCTTCTTTTCCGATTTGGATTCCTTTTCTTCTCTGATTGCTGTGGCTAAAACTTCCAAAACTATGTTGAATAAGAGTGGTGAGAGTGGGCAATCTTGTATTGTTCCTGATCTTACTGAAGATGGTTTCAGTTTTTCACCATTGAGGACATGTTTGTCGTGTGTTTGTCATATATGGCCTTTATTATGTTGGGGAAATTTCCCTCTATGCGTACTTTCTGCAGGGCTTTTATCATAACTGGATGTTGAATTTTATCGAAGCTTTCTCTGCATCTATAGAGATGATCATATTGTTTTTCTGCACTTTGTTAATATGGTGTATCACATTGATTGATGTGCATATATTGAAGAATCCTTGCATTCCTGGAATAAACGCCACTTGATCATGATGTATGGTCCTCTTAATGTGCTGTTGGATTCTGTTTGCTAGTATTTTGTTGAGAAATTTTGCATCTATGTTCATCAGTGATATTGGCCTATAGTTTTCTTTCTTGTGACATCCTTGTCTGGTTTTGGTATCAGGGTGATGGTGGCATGGTAGAATGAGTAAGGGAGTGTTCCTTCCTCTGCTATATTTTAGAAGAGTTTGAGAAGGATAGGTATTAGCTCTTCCCTAAATGTTTGATAGAATTCGCCTGTGAAGCCATCTGGGCTTTTGTTTGTTGGAAGATTTTTAATCACAGTTTCAATTTCAGTGCTTGTGATTGGTCTGTTCATACTTTCTATTTCTTCCGGGTACAGTCTCAACAGGTTGTGTGTTTCTAAGATTTTGTCCATTTCTTCCAGGTTGTCCATTTTATTGGCATAGAGTTGCCTGTAGTAATCTCTCATGATCTTTTGTATTTCTGCAGTGTCAGTTATTACTTCTCCTTTTTCGTTTCTAATCCTATTGATTTGATTCTTCTCTCTTTTTTTCTTGATGAGTTTGGCTAGTGGTTTATCAATTTTGTTTATCTTCTCAAAGAACCAGCTTTTAGTTTTATTGATCTTTGCTATCGTTTCCTTCATTTCTTTTTCATTTATTTCTGATCTGATTTTTATGATTTCTTTCCTTCTGCTAACTTTGGGATTTTTTTGTTCTTCTTTCTCTAATTGCTTTAAGTGCAAGATTAGGTTGTTTGTTCGAGATGTTTCCTGTTTCTTAAGGTAGGCTTGTATTGCTATAAACTTCCCTCTTAGAACTGCTTTTCCTGCATCCCATAGGTGATGGGTCGTCGTGTCTCCTTTGTCATTTGTTTCTAGGTAATTTTTGATTTCCTCTTTGATTTCTTCCGTGATCACTTTGTTATTAAGTAGTGTATTGTTTAGCCTCCATGTGCTTGTATTTTTTACATATCTTTTCCTGTAATTGATATCTAGTCTCATAGCGTTGTTGTCGGAAAAGATACTTGATACAATTTCAGTTTTCTTTAATTTACAAAGGCTTGATTTGTGACCCAAGATATGATTTATCCTGGAGAATGTTCCATGAGCACTTGAGAAAAATGTGTATTCTGTTGTTTTTGGATGGAATGTCCTGTAAATATCAATTAACTCCATCTTGTTTTATGTATCATTTAAAGCTTGTGTTTCCTTATTTATTTTCATTTTGGATGATCTGTTCATTAGTGAAAGTGGAGTGTTAAAGTCCCCTACTATGAATGTGTTACTGTTGATTTCCCCTTTTATGGCTGTTAGTGTTTGCCTTATGTATTGAGGTGCTCCTATGTTGGGTGCATGAATATTTACAGTTGTTATATCTTCTTTGTGGATCAATCCCTTGATCATTATGTAGTTTCCATCTTTGTCTCTTCTAATAGTCTTTATTTTAAAGTCTACTTTGTCTGATATGAGAATTGCTACTCCAGCTTTCTTTTGGTTTCCATTTGCATGGAATATCTTTTTCCATCTCCTCACTTTCAGTCTGTATGTGTCTCTAGGTCTGAAGTGGGTCTCTTGTAGACACCATATATATGGGTCTTGTTTTTGTATCCATTCAGCCAGTCTGTGTCTTTTGGTGGGAGCAATTAATCCATTTACATTTAAGGTAATTATCGATATGTGTGTTCATGTTCCCATTTTCTTAAGTGCTTTGGGTTTGTTATTGTAGGTCTTTTCCTTCTCTTGTGTTTCTTGCCTAGAGAAGATCCTTTAGCATTTGTTGTAAAGCTGGTTTGTTGGTGCTGAACTCTCTCAGCTTTTGCTTGTCTGTAAAGTTTTTAATTTTTCCATCAAATCTGAATGAGATCCTTGCTGGGTAGAGTAATCTTGATTGTATGTTTTTCTCCTTCATCACCTTAAATATGTCCTGCCAGTCCCTTCTGGCTTGCAGAGTTTCTGCTGAAAGGTCAGCTGTTAACCTTATAGGGATTCCTTTGTGTGTTTTTTGTTGTTTTCCCCTTGCTGCTTTTAATATGTTTTCTTTGTATTTAATTTTTGACAGTTTGATTAATATGTGCCTTGGCGTGTTTCTCCTTGGATTTATCCTATATGAGATTCTCTGTGCTTCCTAGACTTGATTAAATATTTCCTTTCCCATATTAGGGAAGTTTTCATCTATAATCCCTTGAAATATTTTCTCAGTCCCTTTCTTTTTCTCTTCTTCTGGAACCCCTAGAATTCGAATGTTGGTGCATTTAATGTTGTCCCATAGGTTTCTGAGACTGTCCTCAGTTGTTTTCATTCAATTTTCTTTATTCTGCTCTGCCGTAGTTATTTCCACTATTTTATTTTCGAGGTCACTTATCCGTTCTTCTGCCTCAGTTATTCTGATATTGATCCCTTCTAGAGTATTTTTAATTTCATTTATTGTGTTGTTCATCATTACTTGTTTCATCTTTAGTTCTTCTAGGTCCTTGTTAAATGTTTCTTGCATTTTCCCTATTCTATTTCCAAGATTTTGAAAAATCTTTACTATCATTATTCTGAATGCTTCTTCAGGTAGACTGCCTATTTCCTCTTCATTGTTAGGTCTGGTGGGTTTTTATCTTGCTCCTTCATCTGCTGTGTGTTTTTCTGTCTTCTCATTTTGCTTATCTTACTTTGTTTGGGGTCTCCTTTTTACAGTCTGCAGGTTCGTAGTTCCCGTTGTTTTTGTTGTCTGTCCCCAGTGGCTAAAGTTGGTTCAGTGGGTTGTGTAGGATTCCTGGTGGAGGGGAGTAGTGCCTTTGTTCTGGTGGATCAGGCTGGATCTTGTCTCTCTGGTGGGCAGGTCCATGTCTGGTGGTGTGTTTTGGGGCATTTGTGGCCTTATTATGATTTTAGGCAGCCTATCTGCTAATGGATGGGGTGGTGTTCTTGTCTTGCTAGTTGTGTGGCATAGGGTGTCCAACACTGTACCTTGCTGGTCGTTGAGTGAAGCTGGGTGTTGGTGTTGAGATGGAGGTCTCTAGGAGATTTTCACCGTTTGATATTACGTGGAGCTGAGAGGTCTCTTGTGGACCAGTGTCTTGAAGTTGGCTCTCCCACCTCAGAGGCACAGCACTGATGCTTGGCTGCAGCAGCAAGATCCTTTCATCTCCAAGGCTCAGAATAAAAGGAGAAAAATAGAAAGAAAGACAGAAGGAGGATAAAATAAAATAAACTAAAGTTATTAAAGTAAAAATAATTATTAATAAAAAAATAAAAAACGGACGGATAGAACCCTAGGACAAATGGTGAAAGCAAAGCTATACAGACAAAATCTCACACAGAAGCATACACATACACTATCACAAAAAGTGGAAAAGGGGAAAAATAATAAATCTTGCTCTCAAAGTCCACCTCCTCAATTTGGGATGATTCGTTGTCTCTTCAGTTATTCCACAGATGCAGGGTACATCAAGTTGATTGTGGAGATTTAATCCGCTGCTCCTGAAGCTGCTGGGAGAGATTTCCCTTTCTCTTCTTTGTTTGCACAGCTCCCGGGGCTAAGGTTTGGATTTGGCCCTGCCTCTGCGTGTAGGTCGCCGGAGGGCGTATGTTCTTCGCTCAGACCAGACGGGGTTAAAGGAGCCGCTGATTTGGGGTCTCTGGCTCCCTCAGGCTGGGGGTAGGGAGGGGCATGATGCGAGGCGAGCCTGCGAGGGCAGAGGCCGGCATGAAGTTGCACCAGCTGGAGGTGTGCCGTGTGTTCTCCCGGGGAAGTTGTCCCTGGATCCCGGCACCCTGGCAGTGGCAGGCTAAACAGGCTCCCTGGAAGGGAAGCGTGTATAGTGACCTGTGTTCACACACAGGCTTCTTGGTGGCGGAAGCAGCAGCCTTAGCGTCTTATGCCCATCTCTGTTGTCCGCGCTGATAGCTGCGGCTTGCGCCCATCTCTGGAGCTCCTTTAAGCAGCGCTTTTAATCCCCTCTCCTCGCGCACCAGGAAACAAAGAGGGAAGTAGAAGTCTCTTGCCTCTTCGGCAGGCCCAGACTTTTCCCCGGACTCCCTCCAGCCTAGCCATGGTGCGCTAACCCCTTCGGGCTGTGTTCACGCCGCCAGTCCTCTCTCTGTGCTCCGTCCGAAGCTCGAGCCTCAGCTCCCAGCCCCGCCCACCCCGGCGGGTGAGCAGACAAGCGTCTCGGGCTGGCGAGTGCTGGTCGGCACTGACCCTCTGTGCGGGAATCTCTCCACTTTGCCCTCCGCACCCCTGTTGCTGCGCTCTCCTCCACCACTCCGAAGCTTCCCCCCTCGCCACCCACAGTCTCCACCTGCAAAGGGGCTTCCTAGTGTGTGGAAACATTTCCTCCTTCACAACTCCCTCCCACTGGTGCAGGTCCCATCCCTATTCTTTTGTCTCTGTTTATTCTTTTTTCTTTTACCCTACCCAGGTACGTGGGGGGTTTCTTGCTTTTTAGGAGGTCTGAGGTCTTCTGCCAGCGTTCAGTAGGTGTTCTGTAGGAGTTGTTCCACGTGGAGATGTATTTCTGATGTATCTTTGGGGAGGAAGGTGATCTCCACGTCTTACTCTTCTGCCATCTTCCCCCGAACCCCTGAACTGTTTTTTTTTACTGTTGCTTTAAGAGTTCTTTATACATTCTCTATACTATTCCTTTGTTGGATATTTGGTTTGCAAATGTTATCTTTTTTTTTCCTTTTTTAATTTTTTAATTTTATTGATTTTTTATACAGCAAGTTCTTATTACTTATCCATTTTATACATGTTAGTGTATATATGTCAAACCCAATCTCCCAGTTCATCACACCACCACCACTACCACCCACCACTTCCCCCCCTTGGTGTCCATACGTTTGTTCTCTACACCTGTGTCTCAATTTCTGCCCTGCAAACCGGTTCATATGTACCATTTTTCCAGC
Organism: Pseudorca crassidens; assembly: GCF_039906515.1. Classification (NCBI taxonomy): domain Eukaryota; kingdom Metazoa; phylum Chordata; class Mammalia; order Artiodactyla; family Delphinidae; genus Pseudorca; species Pseudorca crassidens. Next base: position 41,370,808 of record NC_090317.1, on the reverse strand, counting down.
TTCCACATTCTGTTTTTCTCTCTCTGACTTCCTTCACTATGTACGACAGTCTTTAGATTCAACCACGTCTCTACAAATGACCCAATATTGTTCCTTTGGATGGCTGAGTAATATTCCATTTAATATACGTACCACATCTTCTCTGTCCATTCATCTGTTGATGGATATTTAAGTTGCTTCCATGACCTGGCTATTGTAAATAGTGCTGCAATGAACACTGGGGTGCATGTGTCTTTTTGATTTACAGTTTTCTCCAGATATATGCCCAATAGTGGGATTGCTGGGTTATATGGTAATTCTATTTTTAGGTTTTTTTTTTTTTACATTTTTTTTCATTGCAGCATTGTTTTTTATTTAATTTATTTATTTATTTAACATCTTTATTGGGGTATAATTGCTTTACAATGGTGTGCTAGTTTCTGCCCCATAACAAAGTGAATCAGTCATACATAAACATATGTTCCCATATGTCTTCCCTCCTGCGTCTCCCTCCCTCCCACCCTCCCTATCCCACCCCTCCAGGCTGTCACAAAGCACCGAGCCAATATCCCTGTGCCATGCGGCTGCTTCCCACTAGCTATCTACCTTACTACGTTTGTTAGTGTGTATATGTCCATGACTCTCTCTCGCCCTGTCACAGCTCACCCTTCCCCCTCCCCATACCTCAAGTCCATTCTCTAGGAGGTCTGCGTCTTTATTCCTGCTTTACCCCTAGGTTCTTCATGACATTTTTTTTCTTAAATTCCATATATATGTGTTAGCATATGGTATTTGTCTTTTTCTTTCTGACTTACTTCACTCTGTATGACAGACTCTAGGTCTATCCACCTCATTACAAATAGCTCAATTTCGTTTCTTTTTATGGCTGAGTAATATTCCATTGTATATATGTGCCACATCTTCTTTATCCATTCATCCGATGATGGGCACTTAGGTTGTTTCCATCTCCGGGCTATTGTAAATAGAGCTGCAATGAACATTTTGGTACATGACTCTTTTTGAATTTTGGTTTTCTCAGGGTATATGCCCAGTAGTGGGATTGCTGGGTCATATGGTAGTTCTATTTGTAGTTTTTTAAGGAACCTCCATACTGTTCTCCATAGTGGCTGTATCAATTTACATTCCCAGCACCAGTGCAAGAGAATTCCCTTTTCTCCACACCCTCTCCAGCATTTGTTGTTTGTAGATTTTCTCATGATGCCCATTCTAACTGGTATGAGGTGATACCTTATTGTAATTTTGATTTGCATTTTGCTAATAATTAGTGATGTTGAGCAGCTTTTCATGTGTTTGTTGGCTATCTGTATGTCTTCTTTGGAGAAATGTCTATTTAGGTCTTCTGCCCATTTTTGGATTGGGTTCTTTGTTTTTTAATATTGAGTTCATGAACTGTTTATATATTTTGGAGATTAATCCTTTGTGTGTTGATTCACTTGCAAATATTTTCTCCCATTCTGTGGATTGTTTGTTCATCTTGTTTGTAGATTCCTTTGCTTTGCAAAAGCTTTTAAGTTTCAATAGATCCCATTTGTTTCATTATGTTTTTATTTCCATAACTCTAGGAAGTGGATCAAAAAAGATCTTGCTGTGATTTATATCAAAGAATATACTTCTTATGTTTTCTTCTACAAGTTTTATAGTGTCCAGTCTTACACTTAGACCTCTAATCCATTTTGAGTTTATTTTTGTGTATGGTTTTAGGGAGTGTTCTAATTTCTTTCTGTTACATGTAGCTGTCCAATTTTCCCAGCACCATTTATTGAAGAGATGGTCTTTTCTCCATTGTGTATCCTTGCCTCCTTTGTCATAGATTAGTTGACCATAGGTGCATGTGTTTATCTCTGGGTTTTCTATCCTGTTCCATTTATGTATATTTCTGTTTTTGTGCCAGTACCACATTGTCTTGAGTTCTGTAGCATTGTAGTATGTCTGAAGTCAGGGATCCTAATTCCTCCAGATCTGTTTTTCTTTCTCAAGATTGCTTTGGCTATTCGGGGTCTTTTGTGTTTCCACTGGGAATTTTTTTGTTCTAGTTCTGTGAAAAATGCCATTGGTAGTTTGATAGGGATTGCATTGAATGTGTAGATTGCTTTGGGTAGTATAGTTATTTTCAAAATGTTGATTCTTCCAATCTGAGAACATGGTATATCTCTCCATCTGTTTGTATTATCTTTAATTTCTTTCATCAGTGTCTTATAGTTTTCTGCATACAGGTTTTATCTCTCCCTAGGTAGGTTTATTCCTAGGTATTTTATTCTTTTTGTTGCAATGGTAAATGGGAGTGTTTCCTCAATTTCTCTTTCAGATTTTTCATCATTAGTGTATAGGAATGCAAGAGATTTCTGGGCATTAATTTTGTATCCTGCAACTTTACTAAATTCAGTGATTAGCTCTAGTAGTTTTCTGGTGGCATCTTTCAGATTCTCTATGTATAGTATCATGTCACTTGCTAACAGTAGCAGTTTTACTTCTTCTTTTCCAATTTGTATTCCTTTTATTTATTTTCCTTCTCTGATTGCCATGGCTAGGACTTCCAACACTGTGTTGAATTGGAGTGGTGAGAGTGGACATCCTTGTCTTGTCCAGATCTGAGAGGAAATGCTTTCAGTTTTTCACCATTGAGAACGATGTTTGCTGTGGGTTTGTCGTATATGGCTTTTATTTTGTTGAGGTAGGTTCCCTCTATGCCCACTTTCTGGAGAGTTTTTATCATAAATGGGTGTTGAATTTTGTCAAAGCTTTTTCTGCATCTTTTGAGATGATCATATGGTTTTTCTTCTTCGATTTGTTAAAATGGTGTATCACATTGATTGATTTGGGTATATTGAAGAATCCTTGCATTCCTGGGATAAATCCCACTTGATCATGGTGTATTATCCTTTTAATGTGTTGTTGGATTCTGTTTGCTAATATTTTATTGAGAAGTTCTGCATCTATATTCATCAGTGATATCGGTCTGTAATTTTCTTTTGTTGTAGTATCATTGTCTGGTTTTGGTATCAGGGTGATTGTGGCCTCAGAGAATGAATTTGGGGGTGTTCCTTCCTGTGCTATTTTTTGGAAGAGTTTGAGAAGGATGGGTGTTAGCTCTTCTCTAAATGTTTGATAGAATTCACCTGTGAAGCCATCTTGTCCTGGACTTTTGTTTGTTTGAAGATTTTAAATCACAGTTTCCATTTCATTACTTGTGATTGGTCTCTTCATATTTTCTATTTCTTCTGGGTTCAGTCTTGGAAGGTTATACCTTTCTAAGAATTTGTCCTTTTCTTCCAGGTTGTCCATTTTATTGGCATAGAGTTGCTTGTAGTAGTCTCTTAGGATGCTTTGTATTTCTGCAGTGTCTGTTGTAACCTCTCCTTTTCATTTCTAATTTTATTGATTTGAGTCCTCTCCCTCTTTTTCTTGATTAGTCTGGCTAATGGTTTATCAAATTTGTTTATATTCTCAAAGAACCAGCTTTTAGTTTTATTGATCTTTGCTATTGTTTCCTTTGTTTCTCTTTCATTTATTTCTGCTCTGGTCTTTATGATTTCTTTCCTTCTGCTAACTTTGGGTTTTGTTTGTTCTTCCTTCTCTAGGTCCTTTAGGTGTAAGGTTAGATTATTTATTTGAGATTTTTCTTGTTTCTCATCGTAGGCTTGTATTGTATAAACTTCCCTCTTAGAACTGCTTTTGTTGAATCCCATAGGTTTGGGATAGTCGTGTTTTCATTGTCATTTGTCTCTAGGTATTTTTTTAATTTCCTCTTTGATTTCTTCAGTGATCTCTTGGTTATTTAGTAACGTATTGTTTAGCCTTCATGTGTTTGTGTTTCTTACAGTTTTTTTCCCTGTAATTCATTTCTAATCTCATAGCGTTGTGGTCAGAACAGATGCTTGATATGATTTCAATTTTCTTAAATTTACCAAAGCTTGATTTGTTATCCAAGTTGTGATCTATCCTGGAGAATGTTCCGTGCGCACTTGAGAAGAAAATGTAATCTGCTGTTTTTACATGGTATGTCCTCTGAATATCAATTAAATCTATCTGGTCTATTGTGTCATTTAAAGCTTGTGGTTCCTTATTAATTTTCTTTTTGGATGACCTGTCCATTAGTGTAAGTGTGGTGTTAAAATCCCCCACTATTACTGTGTTACTGTTGATTTCCTCTTTTATAGCTGTTAGCAGTTGCCTTATGTATTGAGGTGCTCCTATGTTGGGTGCATATATATTTTTGTAATTGTTATATCTTCTTCTTGGATTGATCCCTTGATCATTATGTAGTGTCCTTCCTTGTCTCTTGTAACACTCTTTATTTTAAAGTCTATTTATCCTATATGTGTATTGGTACTCCAGATTTCTTTTGATTTCCATTTGCATGGAATATCTTTTTCCATCTCCTTACTTTCCATCTACATGTGTCCCTAGGTCTGCAGTGGGTCTCTTGTAGACAGCATATATATGGGTCTTGTTTTTGTATCTATTCAGCCAATCTGTGTCTTTTGGTTGGAGCATTTAATCCATTTATGTTTAAGGTAATTATAGATATGTATGTTCCTCTGACCATTTTCTTAATTGTTTTGTGTTTGTTTTTGTAGGTCGTTTTCTTTTCTTGTGTTCCTTTAGCTTTTGTTTTAGAGCTGGATTTGTGGTGCTCAATTCTGTTAGCTTTTGCTTGTCTGTAAAACATTTGATTTCTCTATCAAATCTGAATGAGGTCCTTGCTGGGTAGAGTAATCTTAGTTGTAGGTTCTTCCCTTTCATCACTTTAAATATGTCATGCCACTGCCTTCTGGCTTGTAGAGTTTCTGCTGAGAAATCAGCTGTTAACCTGATGGGAATTCCCTTGTATATTATTTGTCATTTTTCCCTTGCTGCTTTCAATAATTTTTCTTTGTCCTTATTTTTGCCAATTTGAGTTCTGTGTGTCTCAGTGTGTTTCTCCTTGGGTTATCCTGTATGGGACTTGGGTGGCTCTTTCCTTCCCCATGCTAGGGACATTTTCAACTTTAATCTCTTCAGATATTTTCTCGGGTACTTTCTCTCTCTCTTCGCCTTCTGGGACCTCTATAATGTGAATGTTGTTGTGTTTAATGTTGTCCCAGAGATCTCTTAAGCTGTCTTTGTTTCTTTTCATTCTTTTTTCTTTATTCTGTTCCGTGGCAGTGAATTCCACCATTCTGTCTTTCAGGTCACTTATCCGTTCTTCTGCCTCAGTTGTTCTGCTACTGATTCCTTCTAGTGTAGTTTTCATTTCAGTTATTGTATTGTTCATCTCTGTTTGTTTGTTCTTTAATTCTTCTAAGTCTTTGTTAATCATTTCTTGTATTTTCTTGATCTTTGCCCCCATTCTTTTTCTGAGGTCCTGGTCATCTTCACTATCATTATTCTGAATTCTTTTCCTGGAAGGTTGCCTATCTCTACTTCATTTAGTTGTTTTCCTGGGGTTTTAACTTGTTCCTTCTTCTGGTACATAGCCCCCTGCCTTTTCATCTTGTCTCTCTTTCTGTGAATGTGCTTTTTGCTCCACAGGCTGCAAGATTGTAGTTCTGGTGGATGAGGCTATCTAAGAGGCTTGTGCAAGTTTCCTGATGGGAAGGACTGGTGGTGGGTAGAACTGGCTGTTCCTCTGGTGGGCAGAGCTGAGTAAAACTTTAATCCAGTTGTCTGCTGATCTGTGGGGCTGGGTTCCCTCCTTGTTGGTTTTTTGGCCTGAGGCAACCCAACACTGGAGCCTACAGGGGCTATTTGGTGGGGCTAATGGTGGACTCTGGGAGGACTCATGCCCAGGAGTACTTGCCAGAACTTCTGCTGCCCATGTCCTTGTCCTCATGGTGAGAGACAGCCACCCCCTGCCTCTGCAGGAGACCCTCCAACACTGGCAGGTAGGTCTGGTTCAGTCTCCTATGGGGTCACTGCTCCTTCCCTTGTGTCCTAACGTTCACACTACTTTGTGTGCCCCCTCCAAGAGTGGTGTTTCTGTTTCTCCCAATCCTGTTGAAGTCCTGCAATCAAATCCCACTAGCCTTCAATGTCTGATTCTCTAGGAATTCCTTCTCTCGTTGCCAGACCCACAGGTTGGGAAGCCTGATGTGTGGCTCCAAACCTTCACTCCAGTGTGTGGACTTCTGTGATATAAGTGTTCTCCAGTTTGTGAGTCACCCACCCTGCAGTTATGTGATTTGATTTTATTGTGATCGCTCCCCTCCTATGTCTCACTGTGGCTTCTCCTTTGTCTTTGGATGTGGGGTATCTTTTTTGGTGAGTTCCAGTGTCTTCCTGTCGATGATTGTTCATCAGTTAATTGTGATTCCAGTGCTCTCGCAAGAGGGAGTGAGAGCCCGTCCTTCTACTCTGCCATCTTGAACCAGTCTCCAGATATTTTCTTCTACTATGTAAGTTGTTTTTTCCTCATGTAAGAGGGTCTTTAACAGAGCACATGTTTTTAATTTGATGATATCTAATTTATTAGTTTTTCCTTTTCTGGATTGTGCTTTTGTTGTCAACTCTAAGGACTCTGTGCCTAACTCTGGATTCTAAAGATATTCTCCTGTGTCTTTTTTTCCTAAATGTTTTATAGTTTTAAATTTTATATTTAAGTCCATGGTCCATTTTAGTTAACTTTTATATAAGGAATGAGTTTCAGGTCAAGGTTCTTTTTTTTTATTACAAATGTACCATCGTTCTGGCATCATTTGTTGAAAATGCTATACTCCCTCCATTGAATTGCTTTTCCCCTTTGTCAAAAATCTATTTTGCATGATTCTGAAGGTTTGTTTCTGGGTTTTATATCTTTTCCATTCATCTATGTCTGTCCCTCCACAAATACCACACCACCTTGATAATTGTAGGTATATAATAAGACTTACTTTAGGTAGAGTGATTCCTCCCAACTAATTCTTCTTTGTCAAGATTGTTTTCACTATTCTAGGGCCTGTGACTTTTCATATAAATTTTAGAATAAGCCTGAATATGAAAAATACTTTGCTAAGATTAGGAAATAAATTACATTATACTTAAAAACTTTTGGGGGGAGAATTGATATATTTACTATGTTGAGTCTTCCAATCTATGAACACGTGATTTATCTCCATTTAGATAGTGTTCTTTGATTTCCCTCATGAGTACTTTGTAGTTTTCAACATACAGATCCTGTACATGTTTTGTTATGTTTGTGGCTATTTCATCTCCTTGCAGAGATTATAAATGGTGTTGTGTTTTAAATTTTGGTTTCTACATGTTTATTATTAGTATACAGAAATACACTTGAGTTTTTGTGCATTTATCTTTTGTGTGTGTCCTGTGAATTTGCTGAGCTCATTTATTAGTTTTACTGTTTGTTGGGAGGTTCCCTGGGATTTTCTATTTAGACAATCATGTCATCTTCAAATTTATTTCTTCCTTTAAAATCTGTATGCTTCCCCCATACCCTTTTTTCACTTATTGCAGTAACTAGAATGTCCAGTACCATGTTGAATAAATGTGGTAATAGCAGACATTCTTGCCTTGTAGATGATATTCAAGGGAAAATATTCAGTCTTTCAAAATTAAGTATGATGTTAGATGTAGACTTTTGACACATTCTTTTTTCATTTTGAGGTAATTCCCTTCTAAACTTGTTGAGAGTTTTTATAATAAATTGTTTTTGGATTTTGTCAAATGCTTTTTCTCATGCAATTGACATGTTCCTATCACTTTTCTTCTTTAACTTGTTAATATTGTAGATTACACTAATTGAATTCAGATCTAGAACCGTCTTGGCATACTTGTTATAAATGTCACTTGGTTGTGGTGCATAATTGTTTTTATACATTGTTGAATTCTGTTGCTGATATTTTGTTGAGGATTTTGCATCTAAGCTTGTAAGAGACATTGGTCTGTAGTTTTCTATTTTTGAATTGTTTTTTCTAGGTTTGTTATCAGAATAATACTGTCCTCAAATAATGAGTTGATAAGTGCTCCTTCCTCTCTATATTTTGGAAGACACTGTGTAAAACTGGTTCAAGGCCTAAAGATGTATTTTTTCAGGAGCTTTCTATTAACAAATTCAATTTTTTTAATGGTTATAAGACTATAATATAATCAGATATTCAGATAATCAGATTATCTATTTTATCTTTCTTGATTTTGGTATTTTTCAGGGAATTGGTCTGTTTCTTCTAAATTGTAGAACTTACAAGTGTAATGTTGTTCATAATATTCCCCTATTATTCTTTTGGTGGCTGTATAATCTGTAGTAATAGCCCTTATTTCAACCTGCTATGGGTAATTTATGTCTTCTCTCAGTGTTTGTCTGTCTTGCTACACAACTTTCCATTTCATTAATTTTTTTCAAAGTACCAGCTTTTTGTTTTATGAATTTTCTCGATTTGTTTTCCCATTTCCAATTTTATTGATTTCTTCTGTTTATTCTTTCCTTCTTTCTTGCTTTGGACTTATTTTACTCTTGTTTTTCTGTTTTCTTGAAATAGGACCTTAGACTATAGATTTCAGATCTTTCCTTGTTTCTAATATAAGTGCTATAAATTTAGTGCTATAAATTTCCCTCTCAGAACTTCTTTAGTTACATCTCATATATTGCCATGGTATAAATTTATTTATAATCAGTTTGTGTATTTCTAAATTTCCTTTGGGACTTTCTCTTTGACTTATGCATTATTTAGATGTGTGTTGTTTAATTTCCAAGTATTTGGAGAACTTTCCTCTTTTCATTCTGTCATTGGTTTCTAGTTTGATTCCACTCTGATCAGATAACATAATCTGTAAAATTTTCAGTTATTTTAAATTTGTTGATGTTTGTTTGTATTATGGTGCAGGATATGATCTGTTTGATGAATGTTCTTTGGACACAAAAAAATTATGTAGTCTGATGTTGAGTGAAGTACTCTGTTGATTTCAATGAGATCTTATTGGTTGGTTGTATTTTCAGTTTTTCTATATAATTGCTGATTTTATGTCTAGGAATTCTATCAGTTGCTGAGGTAGGGGTGTTGCTATAATTGTTGATTTGTCTCTTCTTTTCTATAGTTCCATCAGTTTTTGCTTCTTGTATTTTGTGGCTGTGTTGTTTTGATCCATACACATTTTAGGATCATCATGTCTTCCTGATAGCTTACTATAACATTATGTAATGTACCTCTTCTCTAGTTATTTTCTTTGCTCTGAAGTCTACTTTCTTTGATACTAATATAGACACTCCTGCTCTTTTCTGGATTAATTATTTCATAATATATCTCTTTTCATCCTTTTATATTAAATATACATATGTTGTTGAAATTCAAGTGAGTTATTGTAAACAGTATATATTTTGATCCTGCTCTTTTATCCATAACATTTTTGATTGGTGCATTTAGACCATTTATATTTAAGATAATCATTTTTTAAATTTATTTATTTATTTTACCATTTTATTATGATAAAATAAATTTTATTTTATTATGGTAAAATATACGTAATATTCATCACTTTAACAATTTGTAAATGTATAATTCAGTGGCATTAAATACATTCACAGTTTAGTGCATCCATCACCACTATCTATACCACAAATTTTTCATCATCTCAAACATAAACTCTGTACACACTAAGCTAACTCCTCATTTCCCCTCTCCCCCATCCTTTGGTAACCCCTATTCTATCTTCTGTCTCTATGAATTTACCTATTCTAGGTACTTCATATAAGTGGAATCATACAGTATTTGTCTTAATGTCTCATTTACTTCACTTAGCAAGATGTTTTCAAGGTCTATCCATGTTTTAGCATATATCAAAATTCCATTACTTTATATAGCTGAATATTTCATTGTATGTATGTATATATTACATGTTGTTTTTCCATTCATCTACTGGTGAGTATTTGGATTATTTCCATCTTTTGGCTATTGTGAATAATGCTGCTAAAACATCAGTGTACAAGTATCTTTGAATCTCTGCTTTCAATTCATTTCAGTATATTCTTAGGAGTGGAGTTGCTGGGTCATGTGGTAAATCTGTGTTTAAATTTTTGAGAAATTACCAGTTTCCACAGTGGTTGTTCAATTTATATTCCCAAGAGCAATGCACAGATTTTCAATTTCTCTACATCCTTACCAATGCTTATTTTATGTTTATTTTTCTTTTTGTCTTAATAATAGTCATCCTTATGGGTTTGAAGTGGTATCTCATTGTGCTTTTTTAATTGTATTTCCTTAATGACTGATGATGTTGAGCATCATTTTATGTGCTTATTGGCTATTTGTATATCTTCTTTGAAAGAAGTGTCTATCCAAGTCCTTTGCTCATTTTTTAATTGTGTTGTTTTTTAATGTTGAGTTATAGTTTTTTATATATTCTGGATATTGATCCTTTATAATATTTGCAAATATTTTCTCCCACTCTGTAGTTGTCTTTTCTTCTTCTTGATCATGTCCTTTGATGTGAAAAAGTTCTCAATTTTAGTGAAGTCATACATATATACACATACATACATATATATAACTTGTTTTTGCCTAATCTTTTGGTGCCATATCCAAGAAATCATTGCCAAACCTAATGCCATGAAGGTTTTCTTTTAAGGGTTTTATAATTTAAGCTTTTAAGTTTAGGACTTTGATCAATTTTGATTTACTTTTTACATAAGGTGTAAGGTAAAGGTCCACCTTTATTCTTTAGTATATAGATAACCAGTTTCTGAGTTCCTTGAAGACTGTCCTTTCTCCACTGAATGATCTTCATACCCTGTTGTAAAGCAATTGACTATATATGTGAGGTCTTATTTCTGGGTTCTGTATTGTACTTCATTGGTCTATATGTGCTTGATTTTATTATTTCTTACTGATTTTATTTTTCAGTTTATTTCCTCTAGTTCTTATTTCTATATTTCTTTTTTCTTGTCTTCCTGTGGGTTGCTTGAACACCTCTTAAGATTGAATTTTGATTTATTTACAGTTATTTTAACTTTATCTTTTTTGTATAACTTTTGAACTGGTTGCTTTGTGTATCATGATTATACATATGTGACTTATGACAATCTACTTGTGTCATCATTTTACCACTTTGAGTGAAGTGTAGACAACTCACTTCCATTAGGTCTCTTTACCTTCCCCAGCTTTAAATATCATTGTTTTTAGTATAAATATTATAATTTTTCTGTCATTAAATAAGATTTACAAAATTCATGAATAAAAGGATGGTCACTTTTATGTACTCATATTTCTGCTCTTTTCTATTATTCCTTCTTCCTTCTGGATGCTATAAGATTCTTTCATTTATCATTTTCTTTTTTGTTTGAAGAGTGTCCTTTAATCAAGCTTTAAGGGCAGATCTGCTAGCAACCAATTCTTTTAGTTTTCCTTCATCTGAAGATGTCTGTATTTATCTTTCATTATTAAAAGATTCTTTTGCTGGATATAGAATTACAGAGTTTTCCCATTTGGGGAAAGATTCAGCCATTTCTTTCAATATTCTTTCAGCCTCACTGTTTTTCTCCTCTCATTCTGAGACTCTGATGATACAAATATCAGATTTTTTTTTATTATCCTGCAAGTCTATGAGGTTCTGTCGGTTAATATTCAGTTTATTTGCTCTCTGTTGTTTAGATTGTATGAACTATATTACTTTGTCCTCAAGTCTGCTGATTCTATCAGCTTATATCTCCACTCTACTATTGAGTCTATCCTTAGAGTTTTTATAAATTCTTGTTTTGTATTTTTCAGCTTTATGATTGTGATTCTTAGTTACTCCTATTTCTTTGCTGAAATTTTATTATTTTTTCATTTGTTTTATGAGAATTTGTAATTAATTTTTCAAGTATTTTTATGATGCCTGCTTCAAAATCCTTTTCAGATAATCCTAACATCCAATTCATCTCATTGTTTGAGACAATTCATTGCATTTTCTCATTCAAGTTGTGGTTTCTCTGGTTCTTGGTGTAGTGGGTGATTTTTTATTATTCCTTGGACATTTTGTCTATTATATTAGGAGAATCTAGGTCCTGTTTAAATATTTCACTCTAGCAGGCAGTCACCTGCTTAGATTTACCACTCAGAAGCTAGTTTATTTTTGTAGGCTGTGGTTTCAATTTAATTTTCAGAACATTTAGGGAGCTATTTTGGTCTGCTTTGATTATCTGGTGCTGCTGAAATAAAAGTGTATGTCTACATAAAATAACTTGTACACAAATGCTCACAATAGTCAAAAGGTGGAAACAACCTAAATGTCTAACAATTGATGAATGGACAAAGAAAACATGGTATAACCATACAATGGAGTATTACTTTCTCACCAATAAAAAAAAGAATGAAGAATTAATACATGGATAAATCATAAAACTGTATGTTAAGATAGTATGTGCAAAGAGTTGTGAAACCATAACCAAAATCAATTTTAGGATACCTTTAACACCCTAAAAAGAAATCCATACCCATCAGCAGATCTTTTTAGGTCTTTTCCTGGGCTTGTGAACAGTCTTGCTCATGTGTGTGACCTTAAGGTGACTATGAATATCTCAGAGCTTTTCAAAGCCCTCCATGGATATCTCACTCCCCAGTTTTTCCTTTTTACATTTTCTGGTCAGCCTCTTGTTAATGCCAACTAGTAATGCCACCCCAGGCAGCAGCAGCGTTAAACAATTACTACTGATCATTTTTTATAAAGTCCCTGTGGACAAAACTGTTTGCACAAAGTAGGCTGTGTGTCTGGCCAAAGAAGTCAAGCCCTGAGAATGGAGCTTTTCACCAAACTTCCAGACATCTCATATAGTATCAATTATCTGGCGGTGAGGCTTTTGGATTGCTCCAAACGTGTTCTGCTTTCTCCAATAGCAGCTAGACTGCTGATTTTCAAGCTACCATAATTGTGAGGCTGTTGGTTTTTAAGGCTAGTGTGGAGCTTAGGATTAGGGCAAGTTAAAATGCCACAAAGCTCATTGATTTTAACGAGATTCGGCCATTTTTCTTTAATAAATACTGCTTGGATTGTTGCAAGTCCTAGTTATTTTTCAGTGTTCTGAAAAAGTTTTACTTGACAATTTATACCAATGCTGTCATTGCTTTTATGAAGGAGTAGATTTTTAAGGTCCTTACTCCACCCTTCCCGAAGTGCCTATCTTGGATGAATGGTTTTAAAATGTTTAATTCAGCATAGAATGCATGTGTGTGTTTGTGTGTGTGCATGTACATATGTCTCTCTGTGTCTGATGTGTTTTAATCTCATATATATGTAATTTTTAAATTCTGTTCATCTACTTAGACTGTATACCTTCTGGCCTTGTGTTGGTTCTGGAATATTTATTTAAAGATATGTTATTTTTACAATTCTTTTGGCTCTCCTTTAAAGGTCAGCCTCCTTTTCCTCTTATATCATCATCTATACCTTTGTGTTTGGATTTTAGCAACAGTGCAATATTCAAGACTTTATCTTTCAGGCTTGGGAATGTGAGCAGGACACACAGGATAATAATACAACATGTCTTCAAGAGAGCAAGAAGTTTGCTGTAATAATAGAAAATCTATTTAAATATATTTAACAGCCTTTCATGTAGAAACTAAAGACAATCCAACATAAATAGTGTGAGTGTTTGGGACATGTGTGTGAATGTATGTTTTCTGTTTAAAACAAGAAACCTTTATTAGAAATGTCCTCTAACTCTTTCATCAATTTGCTCTGCTATCCCAGCCAGGATCATGATCCAAACCAAGGATCCAAATTTAGAAATATAAGCAAAAATAACTATGTACACATTAAATCCCTATAGAGAAAATCCAATTGGCAAAAAATACTAACCTAAGTGTGAATATATCCAATTTACCAACATAATCTTGTACTTCAGTCATTTTGGCCGTGCTAAGTTGGAGTGCCACTATTCCCCTTTGGAATAGTAAAGGATTCTTTGCTATCAGATTGTCCAGCAGCTAATCATATTTCTTCAGTGCCTATCTTGTCAAAATGGTGAAGCAGGCAGAGTACTGTCTTCAGTGCCCACAAATCTCCCAGATCGAGTTCCTTGTTTCCTTGTTTTTGTTCTGTCACAGTACATGGGCAAGCAAGTAACCCTCTCTATATAAGGCTCTCCAAGTGACCACGAACATGTTTTAATAACAGACATTCTCATTTAAGAAAGGAAAGGTAAACAGCAGGAGGGAATATATACCCAACCCTAAGAATCTCACCATGTATCTCCTTGTAAAACAAAGGATGCTGATGCTCTGACGTCTCTTTCCTTCCTTCCTTCCTTCCTGCTTGCCTGCCTGCCTGACTCCCTCCTCCCCTCCTTCCTTTCCTTTCTTTTCCCAGCCCTCCCTCCCTCTCTTCCTTCCAGGCACAGATGAAACAATTCTTTTTACATTATGGCTCTCAAATATGGAGTATTAATCACATAAGTGCATAAAAAATGACACACTTCTCAACTGGGAATTTTTTCAAACAATGGAGGCTAGCAAGCTATATAATGGCAGCACCTGTGACTAGAATATTATGATGCTAAATAGACTGAAACATCCGGTATTGTTTAGTTACCAATGGGCAAGAAGAGTTTCACTGGTCTCTTCCATCTTCATGTTTTTAAAAGAATTCTCCTTTTAGGAAATCACCTGTATTCAGCATATCATGACCCTTTACACAGATGTGTACTAAAACTCAGTCACTTACTAACCTAGACCAAACAGCAGGCAGCAATTCCCACATTTAGCCAGAATAATGCCATGTCTGTATTCATACAAAGTTATTTAAAATGGTTCATTTCAGTTTGTCTCTGGAAAGAGAACATTAAAGGAATACAAGTACTTGAGTCAGACAGATGTAGGTTTAAATCTATGTTCTTCTGTATATTTGCTCTTTTCCTTATATATAAAATATATGCGCTTCCTATGCCATATTGAGGGTTGAGATGTTTGAAGTCAAGAGGATTAAATGAAATAAGATATGCGAAATGCCTAACACTGTGCTTGGCACATAGTAAGCACTCAGTGATTATTGTTGGCTGTTGCTGACATTCAAAGAGGGTTTCCAGGGCCCCAAGTCCTGTGGAGCCCAAAGGAGTTACTTCATATTTTATACATTTTTTTCTGTAGTGTCAGTTGTCCTTAGTGCCTTCTAGCAGGAGAAGAACACAGTCTACTTCAGGTTAACTGTATAGAAGGAGATGATTAGGGACTGAGTCAAGAAGAAGCTTATGCTAATGACTTTTACCCCATGGATACTTGCCTTTACGTCTTTGAATCGTCACCAAAGTCAATTTGAGTTAGAGTGTCCATCTTACTAAATGTCACCCTAGTGACTTGAAAGGGTTAATGCCACTTCCAAATAGAGTATGTTAGGCCCTAAAAGTAATCTGAACACAAATCCCTACACATCTGCATGAATTAATCTCAGCCTGTGTTTCTTTCCTCGTGAAGGCTCAGTCTGTCAAAAGAGTAAGCGTCTAGGTTCTCTTAAGCAATCTATATTTAAGAAAATCACTGAACCTTCCTTCATAAGTAATTCCTTTCATTGTGGAGAAGAAGCATTCTGTCACAAATTCACTGCAATAGAAATGAAGTGAGTAATAGTAGCAGAGTATAGTAGAAGAACAAGAGAGGTGGTGGAGGTGAACTATAGGCAAGAGGTATGTGAATGCTTCACATACAGAAGAAAGAAGCTCTTTCTAGGTATACGTGTGGGGTGTGTGTGTGTATAATTTATAAAGTGCAGCTCCTTAGGAAATAAGTATCTTATTAGAGATGTTGCTCTTTTGGTTCCTAAACAAACAGGACACTGGAAAACATCCACCTTGAACTGTACTCTTGGCTTTCATACCCCATCCCCGCCTCCTTCCCATACAAATCTTTTATAGGACATCATTAATTCCTCCTGCCTGAGGATAGTTCCCAAATTATATTATTACTGGGCTGCTTAGTGCTATCAAAAGTTGGGTTATTAAGGAGCTGTGTGAGGCTTTGTTTCCTGATAATGAAAGCACAATGGCCATCTGAATGGAGATTAATATCTCACTTGGGGTTATGTAATATTTTCTTTATTCCATTCCAGTTGCAATCCCCCCTTTCCTAATTTTTCAAAATGCCACTGAAGCTCATTTCATGAAATTGCAAAGTAATCTGACGGTGATAAATCACTGTTAGAAAGAGAAAATTTGCTGAAGCTATGGATTTGCATTCCCCATGTCATTTTAGTTAAAATGAGGAATGCTTGGAATTGATACACAAACAAAATTGTATTCTGGCCTTATTTATTAAAGAAGACCCTTGAAATAGCAGTTGGTTTTAATTACACTTTGCCATTGTGTGAAGAGAGAAAAAAAATTGTCTACTTGCACTTAGCTACTGTCAGTTTAGAAGTTTTAAGGAGAGTTTGTTAAAATACTATTGAAAAAATTAAGGTCAGAATGATTTTTCTCAGAGACAAATCTATGAATTCTCTTTCTACCTGGCAAGTCATCAAACCAGTGCCTATGAGAGAAGCAGCCCAGTTGTTTTAGCATCAATGCTTTCCCTCACTTTCTTCCTACTCCTCTTTCCAATATAATTTTTCAGCCATGCATCAAAATTAAGAGGTTAAATACTCCTGCCACAACACATGGGGGCTTTTTCCCAATTCAGTCAGTTCACACTACTCACCCCTAGATCACTCTCCTGATCTGCCATTTGCAGCCTGACCCCCATTTTCTCTTCCCTCTGGTAGGTGTTAGAAAGGTTCCATTTTTGGTCTCACGAAACCACTATCTTGAAAACACTGGGTAATCCATTTAGGTGAATGGTTTAGTCTGTGAAATGTGATTATTTGGTATAACAACAGATAAGAATCTTATTAATTTGACATGTTAGGGATAGCAGAAAGTATCACTATCTTTTTCTTGAGCAACAATACATTTACCATCTATGGAATAGGCAAGTCCACAGATTTTTTTCCACAACTGTTGAATCAAACCACATTATCTTCCCTTGACTAAATAAGCATCTATTGAGCACTCAGTGTGTTCTCCAACCAATAGACAGTAAGGGGTAGTTGAGTAGGTGGAGGCAAAGGATGCTAAAGATGTGGATCCTGCTTGGCTTCCTTTGAAGGAACTAAGTCATTGATTTGATAATCCTCCCAGAGCCTAGAAAGGTGCTAGGTAGTTCTAGCTCAGGGTTATAATTCTGGTTTTGCTAATAAACAAGTATTTGACTTTAGGCAAAATCATTTTACCTCTTTGGGTTCCTGTTTATATAAAAATAGGGGATTGAGCTTAATTTCTACTTCTCTTTTTCTCTCTCTCTCTCTCTTTCATGTGCATGTGCTCAAATAAAACACAAAGTAAGCAGTCAAGAGAGAGAATAATGAGTCAAAGAATGCTCCTTCTAGGATTTAAGGCTTAAATTATATTTTGTCTCTTAAGTGTACAGATTAATGGCTGTGCTGAGAAATTTTGCCTTACCTAACTTTCAGGTTTATCTAAAATCTGAGAATAAATCATTTTTCAACATGATCTTAGTATCTGTTCTCCCATTTAAGCAGTCTAGGCTAGTTTTATATTCTAGTCCTGGGCATATACTACTCATTATAGAGTAAGCATTTCTAGCATCCGCCAGAGACTCTGTCATAACTAGACTATATAGGAGAGAGGGGGAAGATGGCGGAAGAGTAAGACGCGGAGATCACCTTCCTCCCCATAGATACATCAGAAATACATCTACACGTGGAGCAACTCCTACAGAACACCTACTGAACGCTGGCAGAAGACTTCAGACCTCCCAAAAGGCAAGAAACTCCCCACGTACCTGGGTAGGGCAAAAGAAAAAAGAATAAACAGAGACAAAAGAATAGGGATGGGACCTGCACCAGTGGGAGGGAGCTATGAAGGAGGAAATGTTTCCACACACTAAAAGCCCCTTCAGGGGAAGAGACTGCAGGTGGAAGAGGGGGGGAGCTTCGGAGCCGCAGAGGAGAGCGCAGCCACAGGGGTACGGAGGGCAGAACAGAGAGATTCCTGCACAGAAGACTAGTGCCGACCAGTACTCACCAGCCCGAGAGCTTGTCTGCTCACCACCAGAGCGGGCGGAGCTGGGACCTGAGGCTCGGGGTTCAGTCAGAGTGCAGGGAGAGGACTGGGGTTGGCGGCGTGAACACAGCCTGCAGGGGGTTAGTGCACCACGGCTAGCCGGGAGGGAGTCCGGGAAAAAGTCTGGACCTGCTGAAGAGGCAAGAGACTTTTTCTTCCCTCTTTGTTTCCTGGTGCGCGAGGAGAGGGGATTAAGAGCGCTGCTTAAAGGAGCTCAAGAGATGGACGCGAGCCGCGTCTAACAGCACGGACCCCAGAGACGGGCATGAGACGCTAAGGCTGCTGCTGACACCACCAAGAAGCCTGTGTGCGAGCACAGGTCACTATCCACACATCCCTTCCGGGGAGCCTGTGCAGCCCGCCACTGCCAGGGTCCTGGGATCCAGGGACAACTTCCCCGGGAGAACGCACGGCGCGCCTCAGGCTGCTGCAACGTCACGCTGGTCTCTGCCGCTGCAGGCTCGCCCCACACTCCGTGCCCCTCCCTCTCCCCAGCCTGAGTGAGCCTGAGCCCCCGAATCAGCGGCTACTTTAACCCCGTCCTGTCTGAGCGAAGAACAGACACCCTCCAGCGACCTACACGCAGAGGCAGGGCCAAATCCAAAGCTGAACCCCGGGAGCTGTGCGAACAAAGAAGAGAAAAGGAAATCTCTCCCAGCAGCCTCAGGATCAGCAGATTAAATCTCCACAATCAACTTGATGTACCCTGCATCTGTGGAATACCTGAATAGACAAAGAATCATCCCAACTTGAGGAGGTGGACTTTGAGAGCAAGATTTATTATTTTCTCCCCTTTTCCTCTTTTTCTGAGAGTGTATGTGTATGCTTACGTGTGAGATTTTGTCTGTATAGCTTTGCTTTCACCATTTGACCTAGGGTTCTATCCATCCGTGTTTTTTTTTTAACTTTAAAAAAATGTTTTCTTAATAATTATTTTTTTATTTTAAAAACTTTATTTTATTTTGTCTTACTTTATTTTCTTTTCTTCTATCCTCTTTCTTCCTTTCTTTCTACTTTTTCTCCCTTTTATTCTGAGCCATGTGGATCAAAGGCTCTTGGTGCTGCATCCAGGAGTCAATGCTGTGCCTCAGAGGTGGGAGACCCAACTTCAGGACACTGGTCCACAAGAGACCTCCCATCTCCACATAATATCAAATGGTGAAAATCTCCCAGAGATCTCCATCTCAACACCAACACCCAGCTTCACTCAACGACCAGCAAGCTACATTGCTGGACACCCTATGCCAAACAACTAGCAAGTCAGGAACACAACCCCACCCATTAGCAGAGAGGCTGCCTAAAACCATAATAAGGCCACAGACACCCCAAAACACACCAACAGACGTGGACCTGCCCACGAGAAAGACAAGATCCAGGCTCATCCACCAGAACACAGGCACTAGTCCCCTCCACCAGGAAGCCTACACAACCCACTGAACCAACTTTAGCCACTGGGGAAACACACCAAAAACAACGGGAACTACGAACCTGCAGCCTGCAAAAAGGAGACCCCAAACACAGTAAGATAAGCAAAATGAGAAGACAGAAAAACACACCACAGATGAAGGAGCAAGATAAAAACCCACCACACCTAACAAATGAAGAGAAAATAGGCAGTCTACCTGAAAAAGAATTCAGAATAATGATAGTAAAGATGATACAAAATCTTGGAAATAGAATAGGAAAAATGCAAGAAACATTTAACAAGGACCTAGAAGAAGTAAAGATGAAACAAGCAACAATGAACAACACAATAAATGAAATTAAAAATACTCTAGAAGGGAACAATAGCAGAATATCTGAGGCAGAAGAATGGATAAGTGACCTGGAAGATAAAATAGTGGAAATAACAACTGCAGAGCAGAATAAAGAAAAAAGAATGAAAAGAACTGAGGACAGTCTCAGAGACTTCTGGGACAACATTAAATGCACCAACATTCGAATTATAGGGGTTCCAGAAGAAGAAGAGAAAAAGAAAGGGACTGAGAAAATATTTGAAGAGATTATAGTTGGAAACTTCCCTAATATGGTAAAGGAATTATTTAATCAAATCCAGTAATCTCAGAGAGTCTCATACAGGATAAATCCAAGGAGAAACACACCAAGTCACATACTAATCAAACTGTCAAAAATTAAATACAAAGAAAACATATTAAAAGCAGCAAGGGAAACACAACAAATAACACACAAGGGAATCCCCATAAGGTTAACAGCTGACCTTTCAGCAGAAACTCTGCAAGCCAGAAGTCACTGGCAGGACATATTTAAAGTGATGAAGGAGAAAAATCTACAACTAAGATGACGCTACCCAGCAAGGATCTCATTCAGATTTGATGGAGAAATTTAAGCCTTTACAGACAAGCAAAAGCTGAGAGAGTTCAGCACCACCAAACCAGCTTTACAACAAATGCTGAAGGATCTTCACTAGGCAAGAAACACAAGACAAGTAAAAGACTTATAATAACAAACCCAAACAATTAAGAAAATGGGAATAAGAACATGCATATCAATAATTACCTTAAATGTAAATGGATTAAATGCTCCCACCAAAAGACACAGACTGGCTGAATGGATACAAAAACAAGACCCATATATATGGTGTCTACAAGAGACCCACTTCAGACCTAGAGACACATACAGACTGAAAGTGAGGGGATGGAAAAAGATATTCCATGCAAATGGAAACCAAAAGAAAGCTGGAGTAGCAATTCTCATATCAGACAAAGTAGACTTTAAAATAAAGACTATTAGAAGAGACAAAGATGGAAACTACATAATGATCAAGGGATCGATCCAAGAAGAAGATATAACAATTGAAAATATTTATGCACCCAACATAGGAGCACCACAATGCATAAGGCAAATACTAACAGCTATAAAAGGGGAAATCGACAGTAACACATTCATAGTAGGGGACTTTAACACCCCACTTTCACCAATGGACAGATCTTCCAAAATGAAAATAAATAAGGAAACACAAGCTTTAAATGATACATTAAACAAGATGGACTTAATTGATATTTATAGGACATTCCATCCAAAAACCACAGAATACACATTTTTCTCAAGTGCTCATGGAACATTCTCCAGGATAGATCATATCTTGGGTCAGAAATCAAGCCTTGGTAAATTTAAGAAAATTGAAATTGTATCAAGTATCTTTTCCAACCAAAATGCTCTAGACTAGATATCAATTATAGGAAAAGATCTGTAAAAAATTCAAACACATGGAGGTTAAACAATACACTACTTAATAATGAAGTGATCACGGAAGAAATCAAAGAGGAAATCAAAAAATACCTAGAAACGAATTGCAATGGAGACACGAAGACACAAAACCTATGGGATGCAGCAATAGCAGTTCTAAGAGGGAAGTTTATAGCAATACAATCCTACCTTGAGAAACAGGAAACATCTCAAATAAACAACCTAAACTTGTACCTAAAGCAATTAGATAAAGAAGAACAATAAAACCCCCAAAGTTAGCAGAAGGGAAGAAATCATAAAAATCAGATCAGAAATAAATGAAAAGAAATGAAGGAAACAATAGCAAAGGTCAATAAAACTAAAAGCTGGTTCTTTGAGAAGCTAAACAAAATTGATAAACCATTACCCAAACTCATCAAGAAAAAAAGGGAGAAGAATCAAATCAATAGAATTAGAAATGAAAAAGGAGAAGTAACAACTGACACTGCAGAAATACAAAAGATCATGAGAGATTACTACAAGCAACTCTATGCCAGTAAAATGGACAACCTGGAACAAATGGACAAATTCTTAGAAACACACAACCTGTTGAGACTGTACCTGAAAGAAATAGAAAGTATGAACAGATGAATCACAAGCACTGAAATTGAAACTGATTAAAAATCTTCCAACAAACAAAAGCCCAGGACCAGATGGCTTCACAGGCGAATTCTATCAAACATTTAGAGAAGAAGTAACACCTATCCTTCTCAAACTCTTCCAAAATATAGCAGAGGGAGGAACACTCCCAAACTCATTCTACAAGGCCACCATCACCCTGATACCAAAGCCAGACAAGGATGTCACAAAGAAAGAAAACTACAGGCCAATATCACTGATGAACATAGATGCAAAAATCCTCAACAAAATACTAGCAAACAGAATCCAACAGCACATTAAAGGCATCATACACCATGATCAAGTGGGGGTTATTCCAGGAATGCAAGGATTCTTCAATATATGCACATCAATCAATGTGATACACCATATTAACATATTGAAAGAGAAAAAACATATGGTCATCTCAATAGATGCAGAGAAAGCTTTTGACAAAATTCAACACCCATTTATGATAAAAACGCTGCAGAAAGTAGGCATAGAGGGAAATTTCCTCAACATTATAAAGGGCATATATGACAAACCCAGAGCCAACATTATCCTCAATGGTGAAAAACTGAAGGCATTTCCACTAAGATCAGGAACAAGACAAGGTTGCCCACTCTCACCACTCTTATTCAACATAATTTTGGAAGTTTTAGCCACAGCATTCAGAGAATAAAAGGAAATAAAAGGAATCCAAATCAGAAAAGAAGAAGTAAACCTGTCACTGTTTGCAGATGACATGACACTATACATAGAGAATCCCAAAGATGCTACCAGAAAACTACTAGAGCTAATCAATGAATTTGGTAAAGTAGCAGGATACAAAACTAATGCACAGAAATCTCTGGCATTCCTATACACTAATGATGAAAAATCTGAAAGTGAAATCAAGAAAACACTCCCATTTACCATTGCAACAAAAAGAATAAAATATCTAGGAATAAACCTACCTAAGGAGACAAAAGACCTGTATGCAGAAAATTATAAGACACTGATGAAAGAAATTAAGGATGATACAAATAGATGGAGAGCTTTACCATGTTCTTGGATTGGAAGAATCAACATTGTAAAAATGAGTCTAACGCCCAAAGCAATCTACAGATTCAATGAAATCCCTATCAAACTACCACTGGCATATTTCACAGAAATAGAACGAAAAATTTCACAATTTGTATGGAAACACAAAAGACCCCGAATAGCCAAAACAATCCTGAGAATGAAAAACGGAGCTGGAGGAATCAGGCTCCCTGCCTTCAGATTATAGTACAAAGCTACAGTAATCAAGACAGTATGGTACTGGCACAAAAACAGAAATATAGATAAATGGAACAGGATACAAAGCCCAGAGATAAACCCACGCACATATGGTCACCTTATCTTTTATAAAGGAGGCATGAATGTACAGTGGAGAAAGACAGCCCCTTCAATAAGTGATGCCAGGAAAACTAGACAGGTACATGTGAAAGTATGAGATTAGATCACTCCCCACAACATCCACAAAAATAAGCTCAAAATGGATTAAAGGCCTAAATGTAAGGCCAGAAACTGTCAAACTCTTAGAGGAAAACATAAGCAGAACACTATGACATAAATCACAGCATGATCCTTTTTGACCCACCTCCTTGAGAAATGGAAATTAAAACAAAAGTAAACCAATGGGACTTAATGAAACTGCAAAGCTTTTGCAAGCAAAGGAAACCATAAACAAGACCAAAAGACAACCCTCAGAATGGGAGAAAATATTTGCAAATGAAGCAACTGACAAAGGATTAATCTCCAAAATTTACAAGCAGCACATGCAGCTCAATAACAAAAAAACAAACAACCCAATCCAAAAATGGACAGAAGACCTAAATAGACATTTCTCCAAAGAAGATATACAGTCTGCCAACAAACACATGAAAGAATGCTCAACATCATTAATCACTATGGAAATGCAAATCAAAACTACAGTGAGATATCGTCTCACACCAGTCAGAATTGCCTTCATTAAAAATCTAGAAACAATAAATGCTGGAGAGGGTGTGGAGAAAAGGGAAAACTCTTGCACTGCTGGTGGGAATGTGAATTGGTACAGCCACTATGGAGGACAGTATGGAGTTTCCTTTAAAAACTGCAAATAGAACTACCATATGACCCCGCAATCCCACTACCGGGCATATACCCTGAGACAACCATAATTCAAAAAGGGTCATAGGGCTTCCCTGTTGGCGCAGTGGTTGAGAGTCCGCCTGCTGATGCAGGGGACACGGGTTCATGCCCCGGTCCGGGAAAATCCCACATGCCGCGGAGCGGCTGTGCCCGTGAGCCATGGCCGCTGAGCTTGCGCGTCCGGAGCCTGGGCTCCACAACGGGAGAGTCCACAACAGTGAGAGGCCCGCGTACCGCCAAAAAAAAAAAAAAAAAAAAAGAGTCATGTACCAAAATGTTCATTGCAGCTCTATTTACAATAGCCAGGAGATGGAAAGGTCCTAAATGTCCATCATTGGATGCCTGGATAAAGAAGATGTGGCACATATATACAATGGAATATTACTCAGCCATAAAAGAAGCGACATTGAGCTATTTGTAATGAGGTGGATGGACCTAGAGTCTGACATACAGAGTGAAGTAAGGCAGAAAGAGAAAGAGAAATACCGTATACTAACACATATATATGGAATTTAAGAAAAAAAAATGTCATGAAGAACCTAGGGGTAAGACAGGAATAAAGACACAGACCTCCTAGAGAATGGACTTGAGGACACGGGGAGGGGGAAGGGTAAGCTGGGATGAAGAGAGAGAGTAGCATTGACATATATACACTACCAAACGTAAAATAGATAGCTAGTGAGAAGCAGCCGCATAGCACAGGGAGATCAGCTAGGTGCTTTGTGACCACCTAGAGGGGTGGGATACGGAGGGTGGGAGGGAGGGAGATGCAAGAGGGAAGAGATATGGGAACATATGTATATGTATAACTGATTCACCTTGTTATAAAGCAGAAAGTAACACATCATTGTAAAGCAATTATACTCCAATAAAGATGTAAAAAAAAAAAAAAAAAAACTAGAGTATATACTCCAACTTTGACTACATTCTTTGAAGGCAGTAGCTGTAAAATCTTCTTTCTTCTTTACAGTATCTAGCAAAATTCCAGGCACATAACAGATACTCAGTAAATCTCTTCTGACACAGATATCTTTAAGAAATGACATTGAGATACAGCACCAATGTTTGGACATTGCTATTTGAATTTTGTAAAGGTTATAAATTGGACCAACAGAATAAGACTGTGTGATGATCAAAATCATATCAGCTCTAATTTAATAAGTGCTTACATTATCTCATTTAATCCTTATAACAACCCTATATAATAAAAATTCTAATATTCTCATTTACTTGTGAGGAAACTGAGGCATAGAGTGTTTACATAATTTTCATATTGCTAATAAGTAGTGGAGCTGGGATTCGAATTCATGTCTAGTTAGTAAGCCTTTAACCACTGTTGTATTGCCTTAGTTCCCATCCCATCTAGAAAGAAGAAAACATAGCATTCGCTTCTTTTTAAGCTTCAATCCTGAGAGATATCCATGTCTTCCCTCTTTCAAACTGACTCCATAGAAGGCTTTTTTCCTAAGAATGTAAAGTGGACTTGGTATCAAGAATTTCTTTGAATGGGAAAACACATTCTCATTTTGTACTATTAAGTCATGGAAATGAATAATTATGGAACTTGAGAGCTGGTTCTTATTTTAAACATAGATTATTAATTGTAAACTATTGTTGATTTATTTTCCTCTGTTATTACTTAAAGACAGACTTGCTTTTACGTTAAAGGTGTTAACATAAATGTACAAGGATGTTAATATTCTTCTCAAAATTCAGCTTTTTATAGAGATGGACGCTGCATTTGTAGGCAACTTATCAATCCATCCTAATGAGTAATGCTTCACCTAATGTTGAATTTTAACCTGACTCTGGCTAGCCAGAAGGGACCACCCATAGATATATTTGCAGAACTGAGCAGTAAGGAAATCAACCATTCTCCCACTTAGTAGATTGCTAGCCTAGCAAGGAAAGTGCTGTCAACATTTCAGAGTGGGAAAAGCCTCTTCTGTGCAAGGGGTTTTCTCTTTGTTCAAGGACAATGGGCTTTTAAGCAAATACTACTTCTGACTCAGTCCAGCTTTAAAGTTGCTTGTGGCTGCTTGTTAGCTGTCAGTAAGCCTGTTATCTTTGTTCTCTAGCTTTTCTCTCTTTTAAGGGCACAAGATCCCTTGAGCATACTCAGTGGGCATACTTTATCCCTGACATTATTGATGTCACACATATATCTTCTTAGACCATCCAAACTGGCATATTCCAAGGATTTGCGAGGGATAGAGGTAGCATCACTGAAAGACAGAATTGATGGTCCAATTCTCACAGCCAAGTGACAATTTTGTCTCCTGAATCAGAAATCAGAACTCTGCATGTCTCTAGTCACGACTATGATCCTTAAGAAGCTGACCTTTGTGGGACTGGACTTCTTTGTGACATTACATTACAGAACACCTGATCTCAAATAATTTAGGCCTTTTATTCAGCAGCTTTTCATTGTCAAGACAGTCAAAATATTTTTGGAAAATACATGTTTTTAGCATAAATGAATAATATATTGAGTCAATTTGATTGGAAATCACAAGTTAAAACGTCTCTATCTTCTGTAACTAATAATTTTGGGCATTGGGATTATGTTTCGGGATGGGAGAACAGTCTGCATGAGTGCTCTGATTGGTCATGGAGTATTAATTGGCTGCAGACATCGTGTTTAGAACTCCAGCTTAAAGTTGACAAGAATGATAGCTTTCATTTGTATGCAAAAACTCCAACTGCCCCTTTAAGATGGATGATCAGGTCCTGTGCATCTGTCACTCCGTCTTTACTTTTTAATAGATGAAAGAAGAATGAAAGAAAGAACCATGTGCATCCATGCTTTTCAAAATCATCTTGAACCAAAAGGGGTGCCTCAATCATCTTGCTTCTCAAAAGCACACTTATTTCCTTTCATCAGATTAGGAAGAGCATGAGCTCTGTCTTAGTCTATCTGGGCTGCTATAACAAAAATACCATATAGACTGGGTGGCTTATAAACAACAGAAATTTATTTCTTGCAGTTCTGCAGGCTGGGAAGTTCCAGATCAAGTCATTGGTAGATTTAGTCTGATGAGAGCCTGATTCCTCATTGACAGTGGTTTTCTCAATGTAACCCCACATGGCAGAAGAGGCAAGGGATCTCTCTGGGGTCTCTTTTATAAAGGCATTAATCCCATTCATGTGACCTACCTCCAAAGTGCCTCACCTCTGAATATTATCACTTTGGGCATTAGGTTTCAACATATGAATTTTGAGGGGACACATACATTCAGACCATAGCAAGCTGATATAAGGTAAATATTTTTTCATTGAAAAATATCAAACACAGGATATTGTCTCTGAGATTTTTAAGACTTTGACAGTGATATCTCTAGCCTTGTAAGAGGGATTTCTTGATGACTACAGAGAAATACAATCTGATTTAAGATCCTAGTGAAATGAAGTACTGACTTCCATTGCTTCCACCATACTACTCAATTGCTTGGACAAGTTACTCAGAGAAGGCCTGGTTTTATATGAAGATAAAGAGCAACCATCAGCATAAGGAAATGTATATCACGGGCCCTGAAAGAACAGCATATTCTAACATAATTCCCTGTGGGTTAGGATTAGCTTCTACTACATAGAATAGAAAACTACATAACAGAAAACTCTACTGAATAGTTTTTCAAACACATAAACATTCATTCTCTCAAAGCAAAAAGAATCAGGAGTTAGTCCAGAGTTGGTATGGAAGTTTCAAGAAGTCGTCAGGGATCTAGGCTTTTACTCTCTTTCTGCTCCTCCATTTTTTGCATATAACTTCCATCCCCAAATTACAAGATGGCTGCTGGAATGCCAGGCATCAAAACTGCATTCCATGAAGCAGATTAATTAAATACATGAGGTAAATATCACCTGGGAAATAAGAACCAGGAGAAAATCAAACATAGGATGGGGGTATTGTGATAAGGAAAATGGAAGGAAAAGCCTAGACAATGGGTCTCCAAACTTGTCTTATCATCAGAATGAGCTGTGAGGGGTTGGTTAAGAACCCAGATTTCCGGTCCCCACCTCAGACCCACTGGATTGTATTCTCTAGTTGGGGGAACCAGGTGAATTTTGACTAGCCTTCTACGTAATTCTGATATTCAAGCAATGTATTTTCCAGAGTGACATTAGCAGCTTAAGAAGCAAACCCAAAGATGTGTAATGATTCAACCCTAATATAAATTAATTTTTTCACACAAAATTCTAAAAAAAGTATTCTTTTTTTTCTCCTTTAGTTCTTTATTTTTTAATGTTCTTATTGGAGTATAATTGCTTTACAATCAAAGTGAATCAGTTATACATACACATATATCCCCATATCTCTTCCCTCGTGCATCTTCCTCACTCCAACCCTCCCTATCCCTCCCCTCTAGCTGGTCACAAAGCACCAAGCTGATCTCCCTGTGCTATGCGACTGCTTCCCACTAGCTATCTATTTTACATTTGGTAGTGTATATATGTCCATGCCAGTCTCTCACTTTGTCCCAGCTTACCCTTCCCCCTCCCCATGTCCTCAGGTCCATTTTCTAGTAAGTCTGCGTCTTTTTTCACGGCTTTCCCCTTGGTTCTTCATAACCATTTTTTTTCGATTCCATATATATGTGTTAGCATATGGTATTTGTTTTTCTCTTTCTGACTTACTTCACTCTGTATGACAGACTCTAGGTCCATCCACCTCACTACAAATAACTCAATTTCGTTTCTTTTTATGGCTGAGTAATATTCCATTGTATATATGTGCCACATCTTCTTTATCCATTCATCTGTCGATGGACACTTAGGTTGCTTCCATGTCCTGGCTATTGTAAATAGAGCTGCAATGAACATTGTGGTACATGACTCTTTTTAAAAAGTATTCTTAATTCAAGTACTTTGGTTCCTTCATTCTTGAAATTTTACCACCTCTAGCATGTGGCTTCCAAGGTCTCCACTATCATCTGTATCAAGCTGATGAAAGAGAAAATGGCATGAAAAAACTCGTGTGTGAAATTTTTATGAGCCAGGTCTGGAATTGATATATGTCACTTCCATTCACATTGTATTGGCTAGAACTCAGACTCATAGTCACACCTAACTGCAGTGGAGGCTGACACATATAGTCTAGGTATCTGCTCAGAAAGAAAAGAAAACAGATTTTGCAGAACAGCTAGCAGTCTCTGTCACAGGAAAGTTTGGGGATAGGGCTAGCTGCATGGGCACAGGACCTGTGTAGTCATACAGGGTCCCATGCTTAGAAGGGCCCCACACTTGGTTTAATAATCTAGTGTTACTGTCTTAAAATTCTTAAGTTTTGCCCTGGCCTCCACAAAATACTTAGCTTGTCCTATTTGGAGAAGAATGGCTCAGAGCATGAGACAGAGCCAGAGAAATGTGGCACAGTGGGGAACATTGGGCAGGCAGCAGACACTATACTTCAGAAGTGTTGATTAGTGAATCAATGTTGTTGACCACCAGAGAGCCCTCTCTCAGGGTGCTGTCCAGTTCTGCATTTTTTATCAGTGACTTAGATGACATATAAATTATACTTATCACATTTGCAGATGAGAGGAAGTTGGGAGGGACAGTTAATTCTTTGGAGGACATAATTCTTGTTCAAAAAGATCTCAGTAGTTTGGAATGATGGGTTGAAACTAACCAGATGACATTTAATCAAAAAAATGTAAAGTTTTTCTTTCAGGTCCAAAAATCCAACTGCAAAAGTACAGTCTCGGGTTTTTATTTGGCTAAGAACACAAGCAGTATGACTAGTTGCCAAAAATGCTAATTTATTCTTAGTCTGCATCGCAGGAAGGCAGGGTCCAGAACAATAGAAGTATTGGTTCCACTGCACTTTAGATGACATCTGAAATCATGTGTTCAGTTTATTTTGCCTTATTTAAGAGACCTATTGACAGACTACATTTTGCCCAAAAAAGGACGTCTAGGATGGTAAAGGGTTTCGGAATACATATCACCTAAAAGACAATGGACAATTGAAGGAACTGAGAGTGTTTAGCCTGGAAAGGGTAAGATTTTCAGAAAGGTAGGGGGGTGGAAGAAATCAAGAGATCTGCCTGCAAATATTTTAGGCATTGGTATATAAAAGGTGTGTTGGTTTATTCTGTGTTATTCCAAAGAGCAGAAATAGGACCAGCAGATAAAACATACAAAGAGACAAATTTTAGATGAATCTAAAGAATAAATTTTTAATAGAGTTATTTAAAATTGAAATGATCAACCTTGTGAGGTAGTGAGTCTATTGCAGAAAAGTTATAAAGCCAAGACTAAATGCTGGGGACTCTTTAGAAGGAATTTATGTGTTAGGAGGACTAGTATATTTCTAATTATGATTTTGTAGGACTAAATGCTTGTCGAAGTGACAAATTGATCGGGATTGTATTAAGCTTATACTTAGCAAGAACTCTGCAGCCAGACTGCCTAAATTCAAACCTCAGCTCTGTTTCTTACTAGATATGTTACCTTGGGCAGGTCACCTAATTTTTTGATGCCTCAGTATTTTATCTATAAAATAGAGATAATAAAAGTATGTACCTCAATCATAGAGTTATTGTAAGCTTTAAGTGAATTAATATCTAAGTCCTTAGAATAGTACCTGACTTATAGTAAGTGCCATATGAGTGTCATATATTATTTTCTACAAATATAGTTGATGATTCTTCTCCCTTTTCTTTAGTAAATGTAGCCTTTCATTGCAGTTAGATATTTATACTAGACATAAAGTAGAATGGTATGGTGACAAAATATTTTAAAACACTGAACAAGCAAACAAACTGGTCCTGTAGATTTCCTCCTTGGATACTTCTAGGAATGGCAGAAGACAGCTATATCTCTGGGATGCATTGTTGGAAGTTGTTAGTTTAGGAGGACATTTCCCACTTTATAGCTTATATTTTTAGAGTTCTTTTTGAAAACTGCATAGGGCTTTTATATTTTTTATTTCATTTGGTCCTTATACTAACGATACAAACTATACAGGGTGATCATCATCCCCATTTTGAAGATGGGGAAACTAAGCAACTGAAAAGTTATCTGAATTGTCCAAGGTCACACAGTATATTATTAGCAGTCTGGATTAGAACTCAGGTCTCTGAAATTTCAGGCCAGGACTTAAAAAATATACCTCATGCAGAGTGAGCTTCTTTTAGTCTATCCATTCTGTGGAAGACATTTCATTAAGCTGATGAAGTGGCTTCTATTATTGTGCCAATAATTTGCCTACCTGTTTTGCAGCAAAATGGATATCAGCCTGAAACTCCAACCAACCAGCTCAATTTCCTTTTCATTTTGCACGGGTAGGAGGAGTCAGTAAAATCACTGACTTAGGTTCAGTGTATTATCCACATAGATACTATTGAAACACACCTGCCAGCTCATCTATTTCCTACACAATATTATAGATATTTTTTAAGCTTGTAAAGAAAAATCCAATCCCCTTACCAAGGCAGAAGCTGGCCGTGTGAGTTTTAGATCTGGATCTCTATACACAAGTACTGTGATTGCTCAAGGTATTGGAAAATGGGATTGTTAAAATGAGTGCAAATTGCTTTGGTGATCCTGTTGCTCTGTCTCTACCCTACTCCCACTTCTTCCCTTCAGTACCCTACCCTTGTCCTTTCAACCTTTCTCTCATTGCCATACCTATTCTCAGTCATACATTACATTGGGTTCTCTCCCTAGAAGTAGATACGGCTCAGTGTTTTCTTTAATTGGCCAATTAATAATAATTGCTACCATTGATTGAGAACTATGAGCCAGTTCTCTACTTTGCACTTCAGAAGCATCATCTCATTTAATCCTCATAACAAGCCTAAAGAGTGGGTACAATTACCATCCACAGTTATTCATTAAGGAAATGGAATCCTGGAGGAATTAAGAAACGTGATCAAGGTCACACAGTAGGTGGCAGATCCAGATTCAAACTCAGGTATTCTTAACCCAGAGTCTGTGCTTTAAACAGCAATATTATAGGGTTTATGACCTAGATAGTGGGTGGCAGATGTTTTTGAAAGTTGGAAGAGGCTTTCCTTTTAAAATCATAACATATAAGCAACCATCTGCTCTGAATTAGAGTGAGATCAGCCCAGTGCTGATGAACATCACAGACATTTCCAAGGTCTGGATACACATAAGACAGGCAAGGATGAGGAGCTTTTGCTGTCCCAGGAACTAAAATTCTCTCTTCAAGAAATGGACAGCGCTTTTTTCTTCTTTAAGGATCTCTGAGACTAAATGGCTATATGCTAGTGAGCTCCAGCTGTCAGGCTCAGGCTGAAGCATTCAGACGAAGATCCTGAAGGCCCCGGTTTTGGTTAGACATATCAGTAACTTAGCAGGCTAAAAGCAGAGCAGTAGACACTGAGTCACCTAATACAGCAAGATCTGTCTGCAGTGTTGTAACAGGTTGATAACCCCAGGTAACCACTGCTACAGAAGAAAGTTCCTTGAAAAGCCTTTTGTTCTCTCACAAATGACCTGACCACTTCTTGACTAAAGACACTATTGGAGAAAGTGTGTGTTTGCTGTAGAAATATCCAGTGACACCAGATCAATATGGCATAAGGCCAGAGCAGCCTTGAGCACCTGGGTTTCATTTGTACTGGAATGTTCCGAAGTGAAGCATTAGTCCAGATCAGTGGATGATGGGGTGGGGAGGGGGTACATGCAGACCCTCAGGTGGATTAACCCACACTTGGAAGCTGTTTCATTTCAACCAGTATGAAGAAGACTGTAATGTGGAGTGCCAGAGAGTGACTATCCTGTCATAGCATTAGCCTGCCTTATGGTAATGAAAGGCTTCTTATTCAGAGATGCATATTCTCCTTCTGAGCATTGAGTCCAATCTCTTGACAAAATTATATCAGGAGATGAATGATACTGACAGCTGAGGAAGTGCTTATCCTATCAGAAAATATGGGTCTATCATTAAAGTTCTACAGTTAGAGGGGAAGTTTATGAGGTTGATTAAAAATATCAAGGCATTCTGTTTTGGGAGACTTGGATCCTACTTTGAAAAATTTCTGAGATTTCATATCTCAGTTTCTGAAGACAGCAATCCTTGCCCTACTAGCCTCTCAGTTGGATTTAATGAGATAATAATTGAAAAGGGAAAGTGCTTTGTAAATTCGGTTTTTCCTTCTCTTGTCTTCAATTTTTCTGCATTCAAAAATTGTGTCTTGAAATCACTCAGCTTATATTTTCTCCTTGGAACTGAGAACAATCATAATTGGCTTCATTTGAAAATCAATTTCAACATCATACGTCACCAACTTATATTTGATTAATTACATTAGTGCTCATCAGTGTTTACGAAGACAGGGAACAAGCTTGGAAACCTCCCAGAGTGCTGCCATCATGTGGGAAATCAATCAAGATTTTGAAGGCCAGGTTCTGACTTCAGTGATGAAAATGGAAAGCAAAATGATTTTATTTTCAGATATATTTGTAGTAGGATTGAGTTGATTTGAAATACTATGACATATTCGTCCTAGAGAGTTTTAGGGGGAAAGATCCCAGCTTTAATGTCAGATAGTTGTAGATTTGGGTAACATTTCTGCCCCTTTTGCTAGCTGGTTATGCTACCCAACCTCTCTGAACCTTAATTTCCTCAACAATAAAACAGGAATTATAGTAGTGCTCACCTCATAGGAATGTTGTGAGGATTAAATGAAACTAGGAGACTACAGAATAGGAGTAAGGGAATTGGATTTAAAATCCTGGTTCTGTCCCTTAGTAGCAGGGTATCCTTAGGTGAGTAAATTAAGTTTTCTGAACCTCAGTTTCCTCATCTGCAAAGTCAAAATAATACACTGCAATTTATAGTGTTTTTGATGACCATGCATTTGACTTGCTTTCATGCAAACAAATGGGTTAATCATGATCATGAAAAATTTTCTGGAAATGCAAAGCTGACATGAAGGGATAATGCCCTGTGATTGATACCAGCTGTTTTTTTCAACTTTGGACCCGAAAGTCAGTCTTTATGTTAGAAAAGTTCTCCACTTAGGAGGACAATTTATTCCTGAGTTATAAATATCACATCATGTTTAATGTCCACCAAAAGATTATTCTGTGAATTAGAAAATTATTCTTGGCATGAAATTTTGATTCTAAAGCAATTCCTTATTTAATGTCTACAGTTGTAGTCCTCATTAGGGACTATAAGCATATCCAAATGGATAAAATTGCTTAAGTGATATTCTGCTTTTTCTTATTCTTTTGCATTACAAAACATTATATTGATAGGCTATGGATGCCTAATCAGTTCAGTACTTGTAAATAAATAAATCATTAAGCTGAAAACAGAAGTATCAATACAAGCCCAATCTACTCAAATAATTAATTGTCTGGATGGACTTCTGTTTGAAAACAAAGATTATGTCCCTGTTCACAAACTGACTTGGCTGAAATGAGACCAGTAAATAAAACTTTATTTCATTAAAATACAATGCATGCAATAATGTATGTTGTTGTTCCATATGACAGCCAAGAAGTCATATCCTTCTATAAATTCCATTTGTATTTTATTTGATTACCTGTTGTGGCATTTTAGTAGGCAGGATAATGGCCCCCCAAAGATGTCCACATCTTAATCTCTTAGGAATCTGTTAGGTTATATAGCAAAGGCAAATTAACGTTGCAAATGGATTTACGATTGCTAATCATGTGACTATAAAATAATAGGGAAATTAATCTTAATTATCCAAATGAGCCCAATAGAATCACAAGCGTTGTTAAAAGTAGAAGAGGGAGGCAGAAGAGAAGGTTGGTATGATGTAATGTGGGAAGGACTCAACCTATTGATACCATTGCTGGCTTTGTAGATGGAAGAAGACCAAGCACCAAAGAATGTGGGCAGCCTCTATAAGCTGGAAAAGGAAAGGAAATAAATTGTCCCCTAGGGCCTCAGAAAAGGACACAGCTTTGCCAGCACCTTAATTTTAGTCCAGTAAGATCCACGTCAGAATTCTGACGTCTTAAACTATAAAATAATAATAAATGTGTTGTTTTAAACCACAAAGTTTGTGGTAACTTGTTATAATAGCAAGAAAAACTAAAATAGACAATTTCCTCTTTTTGTCAGCCATTTGTACATGCCTATCTCTCATACTAGATTAACCCTTTTTATATGACTCCACATATTGTTCAAATTTGTGCTTTACATCCCCAACTCCAGCACAGACACATACACTATTTATTACAGTAACTTTCTATAATAGAACTATAAACATTTGTTAACTGATTGAAAGAATGAATGACACCAGATAATCCAAATTGAATTTTCATCCCACTCTTTGACTTGTATAATTGTATAGATACAGTATAAGGTATTCAGTCAATTCATCCCCAAACTCCACTAATTAAATAAGTATATTCTGAGATGTTTATATGGAAACAGGATATGTTTTGAATAAAAGAAACAAAGTCTTAAATCAAAAAACAAGGAAGAGGGGTAACTGTATAGAGTAGTGTCTATGAGCTCAGACTCAAGAGCCAAATAGACTTAGGCTGATTCCTGGACCCATAATGTATTTATCAGCAATATGACTTTAGGCAAGTCACTTAATCTCACTAAGCCTCAATTGTCTCATCTGTCAAATGTTGATAATGTTAGGACCTACTTCATGTATTGTCGTGAGGATTTAATGATGGAATGAATGTAAAAGAGCTTGGCGTGGAATGCATGCTTAGTCAATGTTAGCCATGGTGCAGCTGCAAGGATATTGATCTTTAATTCAGGAAACATGGGTTTTAGTCTTCTGTTTGATCACTAATTTGTGATATGATATTCAGAAAATCCTTTCATTTTCTACCTTTCAGTTTCTTCATCTTTCAAAATAGCCAGATGAATTAGACAAATAAGAGCCTGTCTAGCTCTAAAATTATCCATCCCAGAGTATCTTATTATATTCTTAAGCATAACTATCAGGGCCAAATTTCTAGAATCTGACAGATCAGTAACCACAGAAGCCAATGAGGATCTTGATGCAAGTTGAAAATTGATCTATCTTATAAAGATACACAATGGAATACAATTTAGCTGTGAGAAAGAAGGAAATCCTGCCATTTGTGCCACCATAGATGGACCTGGAGGGCACTGTGCTAAGTGGAATAATTCAGACAAGAAAAATACTGCATGATATCACTTATACATGGAATCTAAAAAAGCTGAACTCATAGAAACAGAGACTGGTATGGTGGTTACCAGGGGCTGGAAGGTGGGAAAAATAAGGCAATGTTGGTCAAAGAGTACAAACTTCTTGTTAGAAGATGAGTAAGTTCTAGGGATCTAATACACAGCATGGTGATTATAATGAACATTACTGTTGTGTATACTTGAAATCTACTAAGAGAGTAGACCTTAAATGTTCTCACCACAAAAAAGAAATTATAATTATGTGACCTGATGGAGGTATTACTTAGCTATATGGTGGTAATTGTATTGCAATATATGTGTGTCAAATCAACAGATTGTATACCGTAAACTTACACAATGTTATATGTCAATTATATTTCAATAAAGCTGAAAAAAATTAAAACTGATCTATCTTCTATGTGTAACCTCTCATTGTTTTAGCATAAACTATATCCCAAGTTCTGTGTAGAATTCAGAAGTACACTATCTCAGGTAATTTATTTGATAGTAACCACATTTGGAATGTGTTAGACATCAACATTTAAGTGCCCAGAGAGTACTATTTTAAAGAGAGAAGGCAAAAATCTTTCTTGAGGGGGAAAAGGCAAAAGAGAAGAAAAAGCATGTTCTGTGTAGAGAAAAAAAAAACAAAACTACCATCACAACCTCTGTTTAAGTTTCCATTTCCCCCAAGGTTGTTTTCTTTTCAAGTTTGAAGAAGTTGTTTTATGTCTGGGCGGATTTGTGCTGAATAAACATTGTTCTCTCCAGAGAAGAGCCCTGTGTTAAATGGCATCAAGAAGAAATTGCCCTGCCTTTATGCTCAAGCTTTCCCAAAGCTCATGCATTGCTCAAAACTCAAATATTAGTGGAAATAAATACGGAATCTAGAGGAAAGGGCACCTCAGGGCAACTTCACAGCACCCCTGAGCATTCAGGACCCTCAAGGCACATCCATTGAATTGCAAGGCAGCACAGGATCTTTGAGCCAGATGCCCAGAGCAGTTGCTAACGAGATCCTGAGCTGTGCAGGGGCAATGGCCTGGTAGGTTGCCCAGCACTTCCCTGGCAGCTTAGCGTCTGCCTGTTAAAGGATCACCTATTGATTCAAAGAAAATACCTAACTTTATGTTTTAAATAAAGACAAATACTTGGAATGGCTTTAAATTATGGTAGGAGTATTTTAATTCAACTAGAATGTGTTTGTATTAAAAAGCAATTTAATCCTATGAATATGACCTCCTGTCTGTTTGACTCCGTGGTTCTCAATAATTTTATCTTTCAAATACACACATGAGGAACGTGAGCCACCACCATCAATAATAGTGACTTACTAAAGGAAATTATTCTTAGTCAGTAGTAGGGAGGTGTGGGAGACACATATCTAAATATCCAAAGGTTGAGCCACCAGTGGTTTAAAACAAATCTCCAAATGACTCTTGGAATCACTGGCTTGATTTTTTTTTCTGACCCCATCTCAGCCTTTCTACTATAGTTGGAACACCTAGAGAATACATATTCTTTTTGGATGGAATTAATGGACAACATATGTCAGTCTGCCCCCTCCTGTTTTATTTATTTATTTACTTATTTATTTTAATTTAATTTAATTTTTTTTTTTTACACAGCAGGTTCTTATTAGTTGGGATTGGGATTGACATATATACACTAATATGTATAAAATGGATAACTAATAAGAACCCCTCCTATTTTAAATGAGGTAGATATATTAGAGTTTTGGTGGAGAAAATACTTATAAAAAATTAATTGCTATAGTGCTTAGTTGATGAAGGTAGTAACAGGCTGAAGTGAAAACAAGTGAAACATTGATGTATTTTTAAATTTAAACTATGCTGGGCTCTCTTTCCTAAGATACGTTAAGAAGTGGAGAAATCACTCATAATAATGCTGGTTGGAATCTTGAGGAAAATAACTGTATCTGTCTTCATTAACTTCCGCTGAAGCCCACCCTGTCTGTTGACCAACACCAATATGAAGACAGGAGTAAAGAGAAGGGTCCTGGGGCCAATTATATGCCTGCTGTTTAACCCCCTACTAAGGAATAAAGCCTGCCCTTCCACATTTCCAGACAATCCTTCAAAAGCAACTAGCCTTAGGAGAGGAGATTCAGGTACCTTAAGTTCATTCTAAGGTTTAAATTGCAGAGATTTCTTTCCAGCGAGTTTTGATTAGAGAGACACAACACTGGGTGTCTAAAAGCAGGCTGGAGAAGAAACTCCTCTGAAGTAAGGTACACAAAACGAGGACGCTTAGGGCAAAGGAGACACATTATATCTAAGACTGATCCTGTTTGGGTTTATAAGTTTAGAGGATTAAAGATAATATTACATAATCATATTTATTGTATATTTTTTTCCTGAATGATCACCTAAATTAGGGGATTCTCAGCTTAGTAATCCTAGAAATGAAATATTCACAGTATATGGGACTTTATATTCACTAAGTAGCTAGTAAAATATGTGCCTCATAATTCAGAATTAGGAAGTCTCTAATGTTAATTTCAGAAAGAGATATTCCTTTCCAAGAAATAATAATGCTTATGATGTTTCCAGAACTCAGCAATTTCTGGATTCATTCTGTGTTCAATTTACAAAATCTTGAAACTAGTCGACTACTTTGGCTAGACTTGGATAATCTCCCTTCATGATTACAGGAAACGTTTAAGGATATTAACAAGATCCTTGACTCTCCCTAGATCTAATTTGTTTAGTAAGGACCTCCATTTTCTTTTCCCATGTGAAGACTATTCCCAAGTCTTTTTTCTGAAGATCTTTGGTTCCCTCAGAACATCAGAGAACCTAGGTTTTCTGCAGGGCAGTGGTTCTCAACCTGGGGTGATTTTGCTCCCCAGGGGCATGTGCCAATATCTGGACATATTTTTGGGTTTTACAACTGGGGGAAAGCACTACTAGATTTAGTGGGTGGAGGCCAGGGATGCTGTTAAACATCCTATAATGCACAAGACAGCCACCTACGAGAGAGAATTATCTGGCACTGAAAATTAATATTGCTGAGGTTGTGAAAGCCTGCTTTAGGGAGATTCTTGTTTTCCTCGGTGTGTGCATGCAGTCTTGGCTAGGGCTGGAGTTAAAAACTTATCCATTCATCCTCTCCTGGGATTTTTAATCTTGGTCAAAGTGACACAAGGACAGAAAACAAGTTACAACACAATAAGACAAAACAAATTAAACACACATACACACACACACACACACACACACACACAAACCAGTTGGAGTGAATTCAGTCCTATGATGGGATCAAGATGAAATTGTTGTGCAGTCCCTTTTGCCTGTACATCTAGACCTAGCCTGGTTTCTTTCCTGTATCTAAACTTAGTTCCCCAGACATCCTGTCCATCATTGAGACATCCTTCTGATAAATTCCCTTTTTGCTTAAATTAGCAAGAGTGTGTTTCTCTTCCTTGTAACCTAAGAACCCTATTGGAGGCACCCATTTTTAGAGAAAGAATACAATGGGAAAATAATTTGAAGATTGTGTTTATTTGTTCCACAGTGTCAGACACTACCTTGATTGTTGGGTTATGTGAGACATGATTCTTGTCATCTAGGAACTTCAAAATCTAGTTAGGGAGACTAGATATACCCATATAAGGTGAAGTTTAATTCGTTTTCAAAGAAATGTATGCTGTGAACCAACTGAGTGGTTCAAAGAAATAGTAAATGCTTTAGGGTTTCAGAGAGAGGAAAGGTTTGTTTGGGCTTTTATTAGGGAAGGTTTTCTGGAGGATGTTGGACTTAAACTGACTTTTGGAAGATAGATAGGACTTGGGATGGCAAAAAGGAAGGGGAAGGTCTTAGACACTGTGGGCACGGTGAG
The DNA here is from genome assembly GCF_039906515.1 of Pseudorca crassidens. Lineage (NCBI taxonomy): Eukaryota > Metazoa > Chordata > Mammalia > Artiodactyla > Delphinidae > Pseudorca > Pseudorca crassidens. Next base: position 41,330,825 of record NC_090317.1, on the reverse strand, counting down.
ATCAGACATTACTCATTTCAGATCCCTCTTTTACAAGCTCCTTGACTTTGGGAAAGTTATTTGTAAAATGTAATATAAAATGCCTTAGAACAGGGCCTAGCACACAGCAGATACTAAATGAATGCTAACTATGGTAACTATTATTATTTGTCTCTAAGCTTAGGGAAAGTGTTTAAGCCAAGATGCAGAGTTGGAAATTAATGCAATGTCTAAATAAGGAAAGTAACTTGGCCACACAAAGCACAGATAAAGTAGAAGAGTGGGTAAGAAGACAGGAAGGCTTTTTTTAAGGCTATATCATGACTGCCTTTATGTTTACACCTGACAGGTTCAGATTTTATCCTCTTGTAAATGTAGGGGTCATTGGGAGATTTTGTATGGTTAAATGTTGTGGTGAAAATAATGATTTTGGAATGTGATTTCAGTGCTGATACATTGAATGGATTTGGAGAGATCCATTTCATTGACCTTAACATACACATTTCATAATGTCTTCATTCCTAGAAATTAAATAGCTACTTTGTGATCCTACTGGGTTCGTACACTTAGTGCCCTTTGCATCAAGCTGTCCTTCTATTCCCTTCCACTTGGCTTGCTAGCAAGTCTAATTAAAGAGACAAATCAACAAAAGAGGACGATGAAACTTGTAATAACTGTATGTAACACTTAGGCAATATAGTCACATAAATTGATTTATTCAAACAGTTAATTCTACTGATTTCTTATACTAAGTTCATAGAAATTTACCAATCATTTCAGCCAAATTAATTGATCTGGTTATATAGGTAGACACACCTTTGCCTGCAATAGAAAAGAAAGAGCTAATTTGGACATTCTCAGGAAAGTTAGTGTTGAACATATAAAACCTAGCTTTGGGAAGAAGCAGGCAGTAACAGTCATAGCTTCACTAGCACATTAAGACTAATACCATGGTATACTCAGTAGAGCAATTATAGTTAAGGATAATTAAACATAAGCGGCTACAGAGGGAAACGCAGGGAGGAATTGTGGACTGAAATGTTAGTACCAAACTGCATCCCTTGCTCCCATTCTTTCAATCAAAGCATGAAGCTTGAGCAGAAAATTGAAAGACTAGCTCAGACCCCAGTTAATCCCTCTAGGGGTCCAGGATAAGTTTTCTAATAAAATTGTAAATCCCCACTGTGTTGTTCATGGGGTCTAGTATTGACAGTTCTCCCCTTCATTTCCCAAACAATAACTGTGATTTTCAGATGATATTTTTTTAAAAAGAAGAAAAATGAAATGAGCTTGCCTACTCATGGCAGCATGTGCTCTAGCTAATCTGCAAATGCTATAATTATGCTATGCGCTGATAGATTTGTCTCTGGGCTGGTGGTCAGGATCCAGATGAACTGCTGCAGTTCCTGCTTTATCATCACAAATGTTTTGCACTTCTTGGCAATTCCCAGGCCTAGACATGATATTGGAATTTAATGAGGTTCCACGCCCATACATCCCACTGGGATGCATTAGGATAAGTGTAAGTTCATCTCCTTTCATTCATGAGTTTAGGGAAAAAAAATGTATGTGCATGGAATGTTCTACAGAAACTGTGTTTCAGCTGACTGTTTGCCACAAAGCCGCTCCCACTGGCCTGGGAAACTTAGCTTAATTAGTTTGTAGTCAAAGAGGCTAAAACCATTGATTCAGTACTGAGCATTTTTACCTGTTCTGCCTACAACTTATATCTATCTTCCTATCCATTCTGCATATAGGGGCTTTTGGTGACAAGGGGGCACCAAATGAGACAATGCAAGCTTCATTTAGCTTCATCTCTAAGGTGGCCATAATTGTAACTATCTTCCTTACCTTCCAAGGTCATTGTGTAGATCACATGAACTAATGTATCTGAAAGCACCTTAAAAATTATGAACCACCTGTAAATGTAAGGCACTTAAAATTATCATTAATATTAATAAATTTTAGTAATTGACATTTAACAATAATAAAATCAGAGTAAGTATATCCATAGTCCATGGCAGGAGGTAAGGATGGGGGGCAACAATGACTCCAGATTCATATCCTGATGAAAGTAAAACAAGATATTCACCTTTGAGCATTAAATACATTACCTACAGTTACTTCCCACCTACCACATCCCAATTAATACATTTGCAGGCAAGACATATTTGAAAATAATACTAAGAACAGTTTCCAGCAATCTAAGTGTCAATAATCTGGATGTGTAAGGCAAATTGACAATAATTATGCCAAGTAACCAAAATAATTCTTTTATAAATAAAATGTAGGTGGCTGGAATTTTAAAATTTTTATTCATGTTTTGAATACACAGTATATGAATGTTGTTCAAAATGTATAACAGGTATACAGTGAAAATTAAATCTTCCTCTGCTGGCCAGTACCTCCTTAACCCAACCTTACCCACCACTATTCCCCAATCACCTAGCTCATCTCCTCAAAGGAAATCACTGTTATGAGTTTCACATGTATCCATTCAGAAATATTCCACACTTGTACAAATATATATATGCACGGCACGTGTGCGTGCACACACACACACATGTATATTTTTTACACAAAGGATAGTATACTGTGCACACTGTTTGGAACATTGCTTTTTCATTGAATAATATATCTTGGAGATATTTCATAATAGACGTACAGATTTACCTAATTCTTTTAAGTAGATGTATTGTAATATATCATTATATGGAAGTAACATAATATTATTTAACCAACCTCTTACTGATGGATATTTTGGTAGTTCTCAATATTTTCCTATTCCAACTGATAGCAAACAACAAAACTGAACATCTGTTGTGACTGGATTTTGAATACAAATATTTAAATTTTGTTTAAAAGCATATCCTTTATATTTCAAATAATATTTAAATATTGATATAAGATTATTAAGAGTAACTGAAATATTGAAGAAATGAAGACTATAGATATTGTATTTGTGTGTTTGCCTGTATTATGCCAAAATTAGCTTAGTTAGAAAAATATATCATTCAATTCCATAAGGACAAGATGCATTACAGGCCATCAATAAAGATTTGTTGGAAAAATGAGAACAAGTCACTAAAATTTTTCCTTAACAGTTTGGATATCAGGAAGATAAAGCTAATGTTATGTAAAGCTCTTTCCTGGTGCATTTTTTGTTATCAACAATTATTTTGGGAATATCACCAAATTTGTATATTTCCCTAACTTTTCCTATCATGTGATCAACTTTTGTTTCTCTCTTTCTCTTCTAAATATCTTTGCAAATATGAGATGAACTTCTCTCAGGTCGGCACAGAATTCCTAAACCACTCAATTAACAATGGGTTAATGATTATCTCTTTCATACCCAGCTATATTCTATGTCTCTTGTGAATTACAAAGACTTATAAAACATTTCCCTTTGATAGGTAAGAGTCTAGTTGGATAGTTGAAGTAAGGCATAAATACGGGAACAAGTAAAAGGAACTCAGGGTATAAATAATAGCTTCATATAAGGTTTGTCATAAAGCATTTTATGTCTGTGTGTGCCAAGTCCTGACATTTCTTTCTTCTAGGTGCCTCTCTAAGTTCTACCTCTATTCCTCGATTTGTGTTATTAATTTTTCTTGCATTTCTTTTTCCTTACTCTGCCTTTCCAAATCTTCTCCATTCCTTGAGGTCTGTGTGGAGACTCATTTCCTTCATAAAACTTTGCCCGACCCTGACAACAAATACTGACCTCTCCTTTCTCCATTCCTTTACCACATATAGCCTTAGAGATGAAATGCTACAATTTTATTTTTACTAAATTGTATTCTTTGTTCATCTCTTTACTTTCATGTGCTAATTCTGTGTTCATAGTCCTAGATTATATATTGAAGACAAAGATAAAGATTTTACTTCTTTTCCCTTAGCACTTAGCATAAGACTTAGTGGACAAAAGATGCTCAATCAGTATTTTTGATCATTTATCCTAATGAAGGTACCAGTGTTTTATCATATTGTTTTAGAGATTGAGGTGGGGAGTGAGGGATGATTCAGAGGTATAGAAGGTTCAGTCCACCATAAATGTCCATTAGGGTTATATTTCATTAAGAATATTTAGTACCACAAAGTGGGTATGAAGATTTAATATTTATATGATTATACTCTTAAAATCTGTATTTCTTTACACTCACAAGCTTATAAAACCACTCAAAATAGACCATTCGTTTGATCTTGTTGGAAAGTGTAGCTGTCAAAGTGGCATATTCACAGTGAATCAATGGTGCTCTAAATGTGTTGGGAAGTGGAGATTGTATGGATAGAGTAACAGCTCAAGTAGGAACACTGTCTAATAAATGTTTACGTACTGTCAAGTCTACAAACTTTAAATATCATACACGATAGAATCTTTCTCATCCTGTAATTTATCTCAATTTTTCCATTACCTTCTTTCATTTTCTCTTCTAGCTTTACTCACAGACAAACCTCCCAAGCCATTGTTCCCCATGGAGAATCAGCCAAGTGTTATAGATGTCCAGCTGGGTAAGTCTCCTTCTGGGAATAATAGGTCCTAAACTTCCTCTCTGTTAACAGATGGGGAAAATTGCATGAACCAGGAAAGGTTTATTGCTACTGTTATTACATGCAAATCAATTTGTGTCTGCTCATTTATAACCCTGGAGTTCATTGCAATAGCAGTTTAAGGAAATGAGTTTGTATTGCATCAAGGAATGGTAATACTAAGTGGTTACACTGGGTATTAAGTGTGCTGTAGGACAGAGCTTTTTAAATCTGTGACTGATAGATTCCTGGGTGTCGTGAATTGGTGATTGGTACAGAAAACTTTTCATGCTTGTCAGTCCCAAATTTTTATTTAGAGAGCACTAACTCCTGGAGAACAAGCCCTTTTTTAAAATAAAAGAGCCCCTCAGTACAGACTTTAAAACGATCTGATAATATTATTTCCAATGGCACAATCCAGGGCTATTTAAAACGTATTTTTAGGTTGAGATCCTAAATATTTATGAATCATCTGGAGTAGGAAAATATAACAAGTTGATTCATGGGTGCTAGTGCCTTTTTACAGATTCAAAGTCACAAGGTGTTGAGCCTCCTGCCACTAAACCTTATGTTTCAAGAAATTTAAGCTTGAAATTCAGAGGCTTGCTAGGGTCTCTTTCAAACCACAGCCTTTACTCTAAACTATATTCTTTAACATCTGTGAGCTTTCATCTATCTTGGGTTTTATTCTATTCTTCAGTTCTAATAATTTCTTCAATTCTAAACAAGAGAACTGGGTAAATATGCTGGTAACATATTAGTCGTACTTTGGGCATATGACATTGAAATATGTGACCAGTGGTACCTACCAATTATATAGCTAGGGAAGATGAATTGGCCCCAATATTTCAGTCACTTCGGAAGTTTTTGACTCAACTTTTGATCTTTCCAATCCAACTTGGATTGTTAGAGACTTATTTCTATCTTAAAAATAGGTGAGAGAAAATTACATTCCTAAGAGCTTGTTCATTTTTTAAGAATGAAATATAACACATTATAGTTAATGCAGCCTAGCAGTATGAGTACCAGAGTTAAGTATTTTAAAACAAAAAGAAAATAATAAACATGTTATTAAGAGTGGGATGGTGAATATTTTGTTGATAATGTTGAAGATTAGACTATGGCTCTCTCCCCACCACTTGTATATTATTTTGCAGAGTCATCATATTTTGTTAAAGCCAAATCTAGATGTGCAGACACACTCCTTCAGTAAGTTTTATATACTCACATCTTTCCATCCACACTGATATAAAATACCTCAAGGGTACTCTGGTTTGCCAGGGGTTACATGAAGCCATAAGATGATCTTGTATCATTTGTTGAAGATTCAAGTGAATAAGTTATTTCTATATGAAAACATAAACTAAAGAGTAGCAAGCAAAATTCACACAACTATTTCAATTAAAACATGACTAAATTTTGTGTTTGTGGCCCCTAGGGGGATACTTCTTCATTCTCCTCTGCCATTAAGCAAACTTCAACAGAAAAGTTTGAGGAGTGTTGCTCTAAAGGAAGGAGGGAGACCCTTGTAGGAAGTAAATTTCATTCAGATTCACTGGGTGTCACACTTGTCTGTTGTATTCAGGACATCTCTAAGATGTGTACTTTTTATAAATATGTATTCCAACACAGGTATGTATACCAAAATAATTCACTAACACCACCCTGTAAAATCATTAAAGTAATTTGCCTCCAATTTACGTTAGATGCAAGGCTGAACTTTTCAGTTTTTAGTTTGTTACACAATTTGGAAACAACTTTATTGACAGAAAAATGGAGACCTGCCCATTTTTCATTCCAGAAAGGCTGTTTCTCCAAGATGCTAAATCGACCATGTAATTCAGAGAAAGAAAAACAAAATCACTTAAACAAGATCTTTGGCATTTCAAGTAGCACATGACTGGTTAATTTTAAGTGATTTTTAACTTTTCCACAGATTTATTTAGTACTGTTTATTCACAACTGGAAATCATTTTGTAATTTACTCATGCCTCAATAGTAAGGTGATGTTAGAAGCACTATAAATGCCAGAGAGCTCTTCAGTGTTGGTGGGGGCTCTGCAGTCAGAATGATGAGGGCTTAGAAACCCTAGGCATAAAAATGAGCTAGAGAAAGATAACTGTGGTGATTGGACATCCCTGTCTATATCTTGAAAACTTTTAGAATTAACTAAGATCTCAAAACTTCTAGAAATTATTTTCCTTCATTTTTTAAAGTTTACCTAGCACATGCAGTTTTACACATCCTTAAACTAGAACTAAAATTAGAACTACCCAAAATACAACAATCCAATCTAAATGGCTAAGCACATTACCAAGTTCAGTTTTGTCAAATCCCAATATTTGAAAATTTGGGATAGCATTGTAGTGGATTAAAGTTAGCCCCAGATTTTCGCCTATTCCTACCATCTAAACATAGTTTCTCATCCCCCTCCCCTTGAATCTGGTTGGCCTAGGATATACTTGACCAATAGAGTATGGCAGAAATGATATTCTGAGATGTTGGAGGTTGGGTCAAAAGGAATCTTGTAACTTCTCTTTGGATCTCTTGGTCTGGTCTGAAACTACCATGCTGTGAGAAACTCAAGACACATGTAGAGACCCTAGAGGTTGAGATGCCATGTGGAGAAAGAAAGGCCAATAAAACACCAAGGCACCAGACATGTGAGTGTATGAACCCATATTGGAAGTGGATCCTCCAGTCCCAGATGCCCTGACCTATGCCATGTAGTTCAGAGATAAACTACTGAGCTGAACTCTTCTTAGATTTCTGACCCAAAAAGTCATAATCAACCAAAAAAAATGGCTATCACTAGTCACTAAGCTAGGTATAGTTGGTTAAACAATAGATACCTGGAACAAACATTAATTAATTTTCTCTAGAACATTTTGAAGTCCACTTTACCCATGAACAAGAGTCTCATGCAGGCATTTTATGCAAAGTTAGAAATATTGTAGGAAATATTTGAGTATCAGCTTCAAGATAGTTTTAGAAAGCATGATCTAGAATTATTATTTATGTGTTTGTTTGAGGGCTGCACTCAGTTAACAGTTCTGCACATTTGTAAAGGCAATCCAGTAAATGAAAATTTTCAGTCCAGATGAACACTTTTTAGTGCATGGAGTTGGCATCAGTACAGATATTTTGTTGTGTCTCTAGAGGAAAATAAACATCTTGACTTTCTCTCTCCTATAGTGTAATCCATTACTCATCCACAAGGTTATAGAAATTTACATATTTTTGCTGACATAGTGATGACAGTTTGGTTGTTGCTAAATTTTGTTCACACTATAATGCTGAAAGAAGATTAATCTTAACAAATAACTATATATGTTGAGATGATAAACATGTTCTTAACAAAATAATATTAAAATTACTGCTCTCACAAAGCAAGTCTATTCAGCTAAAGCTGCCTGTGGTAATGTATGAAATATAAAGATAAAAGCAATGTATAAAACACACACACAAATCCAGTTTGGCCTTATTACCTTCCATTTATTTTCTCCCTCTGAAAGTAGAAAAAATAACACTGCATCACAGTATATTAATTTATATTGTACTTTAATACAAAATTATTAAAGCATCATAGTGATATCTGCCCCACTTGAAATGTATTGATGCTAGGTAGACCCTCTTTTGGTTACTGTTTCTTTTATAGAACACAAACGCATGCTTTACAAACTGTTACAGACACCTAGAAACTTTGAAAAAGCTATGAACAAATGTGGGTGAAAAGATTTGAGATCTGACATTTCATTTCAGTTAACGGTGGATTAGGAAATGTGCCCTGTTCCTCTCATTGATGATGATAACTATTTTCCTGGGAGTTCCTAAGACTTAAACTACCAGTCAGTGTTATGCATAAAATAAATATACCAGGAAGAAATAGAAAACATGAACAGACCAAACACAAGCACTGAAATTGAAACTGTGATTAAAAATCTTCCAACAAACAAAAGCCCAGGGCCACATGGCTTCACAGGCGAATTCTATCAAACACTTAGAGAAGAACTAACACCTATCCTTCACAAACTCTTCCAAAATATAACAGAGGGAGGAACACTCCCAAACTCATTCTACGAGGCCACCATCATCCTAATACCAAAACCACAAAGAAAGAAAACTACAGGTCAATACAACTGACGAACATAGATGCAAAACCCCTCAAAAAAATACTAGCAAACAGAATCGAATAGCACATTAAAAGGATCATACACCATGATCAAGTGGGGCTTATCCCAGGAATGCAAGGACTCTTCAATATATGCAAATCAATAAACGTGATAAGCCATATTAACAAATTGAAGGAGAAAAACCATATGATCTTCTCAAGAGATGCAGAAAAAGCTTTTGACAAAATTCAACACCCATTTTTGATAAAAACCCTCCAGAAAGTAGGCATAGAGGGAACTTACCTCAACATAATAAAGGCCATATATGACAAACCCACAGCCAACATTGTTCTCAATGGTGAAAAACTGAAACCATTTCCTCTAAGATCAGGAACAAGACCAGGTTGTCCACTCTCATCACTATTATTCAACATAGTTTTGGAAGTTTTAGCCACAGTAATCGGAGAAGAAAAAGAAATAAAAGGAATGCAAACCAGAAAAGGAGAGGTAAAGCTCTCACTGTTTGCAGGAGACATGATACTATACATAGAGAATCCTAAAGATGCTACCAGAAAACTACTAGAGCTAAACAATGAATTTGGTAAAATAGCAGGATACAGAATTAATGCACAGAAATCTCTTGCATTCCTATTCACTAATGATGCAAAATATGAAAGAGAAATTAAGGAAACATTCCCATTTATCATTGCAACAAAAATAATAAAATAACTAGGAATCAACCTACCTAAGGAGACAAAAGACCTGTATGCAGAAAACTATAAGACACTGATGAAAGAAATCAAAGATGATACAAACAGATGGAGAGATATACCACGTTCTTGGATTGGAAGAATCAACATTGTGAAAATGACTATACTACCCAAAGCAATCTTCAGATTCAGTGCAATCCCTATTAAACTATTAAGGGCATTTTTCACAGAACTAGACCAAATAATTTTACAATTTGTATGGAAACATAAAGGACCCTGAATAGCCAAAGCAATCTTGAGAAAGAAAAACGGAGCTGGAGGAATCAGGCTCCCTGACTTCAGACTATATTACAAATCTACAGTCATCAAGATGGTATGGTACTGGCGCAAAAACAGAAATACACATCAGTGGGACAGGATAGGAAGCCCAAAGATAAACCCACACACATATGGTCACCTTATCTTTGACAAAGGAGGCAAGAATGTACAATGGAGAAAAGACAGCCTCTTTAATATGTGGTGCTGGGAAAATTGGACAGCTACATGTAAAAGAATGAAATTAGAAAACTTCCTAACACCATACACAAAAATAAACTCAAAATGGATTAAAGATCTAAATGTAAGGCCAGACACTATAAAACTCTTAGAGGAAAACATAGGCAGAACACACTATGACATAAATCACAGCAAGATCCTTTTTATCCACCTCCTAGAGAAATGGAAATAAAAACAAAAATAAACAAATGGGACCTAATGAACTTCTTTTGCACAGCGAACAAAAACATAAACAAGAGGGAAAGACAACCCTCAGAATGGGAGAAAATATTTGCAAATGAAGCAACTGACAGAGAATTATTCTCCAAAATATACAAACAGCTAACGCAGTTCAATATCAAAAAAACAAACAACGCAATCCAAAAATGGGTGGAAGACCTAAATAGACATTTCTCCACAGAAGATATACAGATTGCCAACAAACACATGAAAGGATGATCAACATCACTAATCTTTAGAGAAATGCAAATCAAAACTACAATGAGATATCAGCTCACGCCGGTCAGAATGGCTATCATCAGAAAATCTACTAACAATAAATGCTGGAGAGGGCGTGGAGAAAAGGGAACCCTCTTGCACTGCTGGTGGGAATGTAAATTGATACAGCCACTATGGAGAAGAGTATGGAAGTTCCTTAAAAAAACTCAAAATAGAACTACCATATGGCCCAGCAATCCCACTAGTGGACATATACCCTGAGAAAACCATAATTCAGAAGGAGACATGTACCACAATATTCATTGCAGCACTATCTACAATAGCCAGGACATGGAAGCAACCTACGTGTCCATCAACAGATGAATGGATAAAGAAGATGTGTCACATATATACAATGGAATATTACTCAGCCATAAAAAGCAACAAAATTGAGTGAGAGAGAGGCATGGACATATATACACTACCAAACGTAAGGTAGGTAGCTAGTGGGAAGCAGCTGCATAGCACAGGGAGATCAGCTCGGTGCTTTGTGACCACCTAGAGGGGTGGGATAGGGAGGGTGGGAGGGAGGGAGACGCAAGAGGGAAGAGATATGGGAACATATGTATATGTATAACTGATTCACTTTGTTACAAAGCAGAAACTAACACACCATTGTAAAGCAATTATACTCCAATAAAGATGTAAAAAAAAAATTGAGTTATTTGTAGTGAGGTGGATGGACCTAGAGTCTGTCATACAGAGTGAAGTAAGTCAGAAAGAGAAAAACAAATACAGTATGCTAACACATATATATGGAATAAAAAAAAAAAGCTTTTGATGGACCTAGGAGCAGGACAGGAATAAAGACACAGACGTATACAATGGACTTGAGGACACGGGGTGGGGAGGAGAAGCTGTGACGAAGTGAGAGAGTAGCATTGACATATATACACTGCCGAATGTAAAATAGATAGCTAGTGGGAAGCAGCTACATTGCACAGGGAGATCATCTCCATGCTTTGTGACCACATAGAGGGGTGGGATAGGGAGGCTCAAGAGGGAGGGGATATGGGAATATACGTATACATATAGCTGATTCACTTTGTTTTACAGCAGAAACTAACACAACACTGTAAAGGAATTATACTCCAATAAAGATGTAAAAAAAAATAGAATAGTTTTGAGGATTGTGGCAAGTGAAAGCAATTTCAGGCAAATGTAAATGGATTACCAAAGGTGGATTTAGAATAAGTGTCTTCAAACTTTTTGTAAAAGCCTAGATAGTAAATATTTTAGGCTTTGTGTGCTATATGTTCTTCACTATAAGTATCATGTAGTGTGAAAGTAGCACAGATATTTATATGAGCATGACTGAGTCCTCATAAAACTTTATTTATGAGAACTAGGATTTCAATGTTACATACATAATTTTCATATGTCATGAAATATTATTCTTCCTTCAATTTGTTTGCAAATATTTGAAAAATGTAAAAATCATAGCATGTGGACCATACCAAAACAGAAGTTGGGCCCGCTGTGTCCCCGGGGTTGCAGCTTACTGGTCCCTGGTGTAGAAGCAAAAAAGTACTAGGCGCCTCAGATGCTGAACATCAACTTCATGTTGAGTAAAAGTGTTTACTCACTAATTGTTAATATGGTTATTTACATTACCCTGAGGATTTTAAATGAAAATAATTCTTGTGGATAACCTTGGATCATTATGCTCATGACGACCATAAGATATTTGCTAAAGTATGTAAATTAGTAAATTGCAACTCGCTAGTGCTGTTTCCTATGTTGGTTCTAAAAATTAAGCAAAGACTATTGTTTTGATAATAAACCTCAGGGTATAGAAAAAATAAATATAAACACTGTTTATTTTCTTTTTCTGTGTTAAAGAGTCAAAAAGGAGGCCTGCGGGCCTCAGTCATATAAGAAAAACTCAGACCAGTGGAATAGTTCCAAGCTAATTGAATACCAGATGAATCTGATCCAGTATGAAAGAGTCTCTTTATTTTTCTTCTATTCTCATTCAGAATTTGTTTTATTTTTATAGGCTGTTTAAATTCATACTTAATGACTGTGTTATGTGCTACTGGCTCAAAAACTTTCTCTGTGTGTATAAGGAGTTTTAATCTTCATCAGAAATCAATGTCACCATCAGTTTCTACTTAAAATTATATTAGGTCCCCTAAGAGACCACTGTATACTACAAGAGAATAAGGGAAAATATAATATTTAATGCAATACTCAGGACTACAAGGCAAAAAAATAACTAATTGAACCCTAATTTAGGAAATTAGCTGTTTAGCCAAATCAATCTTATTTTTAAACTCAGTATACATAAAAACATTTTTTGCATTCTTAGTTGATGCCAAACACTGTGTTAGAACCTGGGGATATAGAGGTTAACAAAATGAGGGCCTTGGCCTTAAGGTGTTTCTCAGTCTAGTGGGGAAGAGAGATGTGTAAGCAGAATTACAATGCAATATGATAACGGCCAAAACAGAGATAACGGCCAAAACAGAGATGGGAAAAGGGAGAGTGACATTTTTGTGGCAAGACCTCATAAATTAACAGTTCTATACTCTTTGACTTTCACTCAATATAATGACAAATCTCTGTAACCTCAATCCAAGTATTAAATTTATGTGAAAATAATTAAAAATTGCCAAGGTATAACCTTTTATAATAATAAATTATCTACCATTTCTTCAATATGGTAAATACTAAAAATGGAAACTTATGATATCCCTGAGTCTCTTCAGTTTAGCAAAATTAGCCAACTATTTCTAAAGTTGTCATAGAACAAATAATCCAAAGCAGGTCACCAACAAATTGAGCTAAAGTGTCAAGCCATAATTAATATCAATATAAATAGCAATACATGATTATTCCATAAGCTCGAATCATGTATGTGTCGTGTATATAATGGTGGTAGCAAGGGATTTATTTAATTATTTTTGTTTTTGTATACCCCTCCTATGCTTTTAACTTCAAATAACTCCTTAAAACCTTCACTTAATTTAATCTTGAATAAGTGAAGACTTTGGAGAGGAAGAAGAAGGGTATCATGAGTTCACTCAGCATTCTTGGCACACATAATTGGAGCTGGTTCATGGCAGCATTCACTGTCCCTTGTAGATATTCTAGGGTTAGTGAGCTGTTTCCAAAAGATCTATTTTTTGCAGGATAACATGTACAAGCTTAGCCTGGGGCTACACCAAACTGCAAACTATTCTATTCCCCAGATTGTACAACGTGTGCATTATTTACAGCTTTGGAAATTCTGAGCCAAGCCTTTTCCCTAAGAGTTGGCTGCCATATTAATGCTTGAGATTGAATCTGGTTTACTTACTTTGTCTAAGTTTGTATAACTTAATAGCACAGGGCGATCAGCTCAGTGCTTTGTGACCGCCTGGAGGGGTGGGATAGGGAGGGGGGGAGGGAGGGAGACGCAAGAGGGAAGAGATTTAGGAACATATGTATATGTATAACGGATTCACTTTGTTATAAAGCAGAAACTAACACACCATTGTAAAGCAATTATACTCCAAAAAAGATGTAAAAAAAAATCATACTTGTTTTGAGGCACTTGACAATGAAAAGAAAAAAGTTAACACTTAAGATTTATCTGTAATGTAATGAGTTAATTATGAACATCTTAGGAATAACATGATTGTTGACCAGACCTCTATTCCATATATTGCTATTTGGGGGCATTGCTGAAGTTTATGGCTCATTGAGATAATTAATATAAGCTTGAGGGTGTTTCATCACACTTTCACTAATGCCAATACAATGATTTTATACATATCAAAGCAAAATTTGAGAATTTACTATGTATAGACACTGCAATAGGCATGTGTACATACACTGTCTTATTTATTCCTCACAAGAGCCCAAAGTAGTAGTAGGTACTGTTGAACCATTTTGCAGATGAGGAAACTTGGCCTCAGACAGATGAAATAATTTTCCTGAGGTTACATATTTAGTAAGTGGTAAAAATGGGATTTCAATCAGATTTGTCTGACTCCAAAGTTTGCGTTATTTTTATTGCAGCATACTGAGTATGGTAACTTTATCTAGGCCCAAAATTATATCCTCAAAAAAGCTATCAGGCCAATAGAGACATTTTAATAATAATAACAACAACAATAATAATTGTATTATATGTATTATAACTACATGTGAAATAGTAATTATTTAGCAATAGCTCTACTAGTAATAATTATTATTGTTATAATAATATTTAGTATGATTATTTAATAATAGCTCTACTACTACTACTAGTTTTTATTGCCAGTAGTAGTTGTTGCAGTGGTAGTAGTAGTAGCAGTAATGATAGTAGAGCTATCATTTATTGCTTGCTTACCGCATACTGACACTATATTAATACTTTATATGAGCTATCTCATTTAATCCTCCCAATGACTTTGTGGAATGGATGCAACTATTTGTCCCATTTTTAAGAGAATCATTAAGATATTATTCATACACCATACAACTGATCTACTTAAATCATACATTTCAATTATTCCTAATATATTCAAAATTGGGCAACCCTCACCACAATCAATTTCAGAACATTTCAACATCCCCAAAAGAAACTCCAAACCCATTAGCAGTCACTTCTCAGTCCCGCACCTTCACCCCCACCACCATCTCTACGCAACCACTAATCAATTTTCTTTGTCTATAAATTTGCCTATTCTGGACATTTAATATAAATGAAATCATACAACATGTGGTCTTTTGTGATTGGCTTCTTATACTTAGTATATTGTGCTCAAGGTTCAAACATGTTGTAGCTTATATAAGTACTTCACCCCTTTTTAACTGCCAAATAATATTCCATTGTATGGATATACCACATATTATTTATCCATATATCAATTTAAGGACATTTTTATTGTTTCTACTCTTTGGCTATTATAAAGAATGCTTCTATAAATGTTAGTGTACACATTTTTGTATGGATATATGTTATCATTTCTCTTGGGTTATCATTTCTACCTAGGAATAGAACTGTTGGATCACTGGTTACTCTATATTTAAACTTTTAAGGAACTGCCAGATTTTTCCCAAAGCAACTACACCATTTTACATTCTCAGTAGAAATACACAAGCATTCCAATTTATTCACATCCTCACCAACACTTGTTCTTTTCCATTCTTTTGATAATAGTTATCCTAGTAGGTATTTAGTGGTATCTCATTTTGGTTTTGATTTACACTTCTGTAATGGTTAATTATGTTAAGTATCTTTTTTGCGTGTTTATTTGCCATTTGTATATCTTTGGAGAAATGTCTATGGATCATTTTTAAAATGAGAAAATTTGGCTCAGAGAGGTCATATAACTTACCCAAGTTAGTAAGCAGTTTATAAATAGTGAGGCCTAAGTAAGTTGACACTCTTAACACTTACCCATAATGTCCATTAACGTTAGTACTGTTGTTTACTCAGTCTCTTTGCATTGGGGGCTTAGTTCTGTTCCCATTTTAAAATGGATTTTGGACAGAAGTCGAGTGATCCTATAAGTTAAAAGAGTATCCTGTGTGAATTAATTCAGTGGGAGAATAGGAATGAGTAAGAGAAATTATTTTAAGTTATTGACCTTTGTAACGCATGCCAAAACACATTTTCAAATGGCAAACTAATTCAGAACCTGCAGGCATACCTGAAAACAGGCTATGAAACACAAGGCAGTATGGCAAAACTTTCCAAAGGGATGTACACTTAAGTGACCAGGAAGCTGCATGTATGCTTCATCATCTGAACAAATACCAAGAAATTCATCTGTGTCACTCAATAATAGGAGGGATAGATTAGAGACTAAAAAATACGTTAGGGGGCTTCCCTTGTGGCGCAGTGGTTGAGAGTCTGCCTGCCGATGTAGAGAAGACGGGTTTGTGTCCCGGTCCGGGAAGATCCCACATGCCGCGAAGCGGCTGGGCCCGTGAGCCATGGCCGCTGAGCCTGCGCGTCCGGAGCCTGTGCTCCGCAATGGGAGAGGCCACAGCAGTGAGAGGCCAGTGTACTGCAAAAAAAAAAAAAAAAAAAAAAAAGTAGAGAGTTTCCTAACTTTTTTTTTTTTTTTTTTTGCAGTACGCGGGCCTCTCACTGTTATGGCCTCTCCCGTGCGGAGCACAGGCTCCGGACGCGCAGGCTCAGCGGCCATGGCTCACGGGCCCAGCCGCTTCGCGGCATGTGGGATCTTCCCGGACCGGGACACGAACACCGTCTTCTCTACATCGGCAGGCAGACTCTCAACCACTGTGCCACCAGGGGAGCCCAGAAACTCTCTACTTTTGGAACTTATTAGGAATATGTGTCAACTAAGGACACTATTCCCTAATAGCATGTTTTGTCTTTATTAATATCAATACCATCAGCTTTATAATTCTTTTCAGCAGTTCTGTCCTCTAACCCATTTTAACAAGTGGATAGTGTATGCTTTTTAAATATCTGGAAAGGGAAAAAATAAAGCTACCTCTTTTGACTATGTCTTAACATCCAACATGAACAGGGGGGAAAAAAAGAATAATTTAGACACCCCTTCCAACTCAAATAGCTTATTTTATGTAAATAAAAGTGGATTTTATATTATAGGTAAACTTGTAGAAAATTGAGGGAAATATCACCTGGCTGGTTCACACATAAATGACTTTTAAGTGTCTTCAGAATTGAGGTGGAAGTGTGGCTTTGCATCATTTAAATAAGTCCCTTAATTATTTTATACACTTCATTTGTACAGATCTGGCTTAAGCTTTGGAAGATCTTTTGCTTCTTTAGAAATAGGTTTTTTTTTTTCAGAAATCACATAGAGATATCAGGAGTGTTATATAAATATATGGTTTTGTTAATAGGCACATGTGCTGCTGTTAATTAGAGAACACCCGAAATTTTCCCACTTTCCTTCCCATCCTTACCCTAATTATCTCCTACACTGTTATGGTGGACAACCGTAGATCAGACTCAACACAAAATAAGGGCCAGGCAAGAGATCTGGAGGAAAAACTCAGAGGTTTCTGAAGACAGAGCTGACAGTCTAGAGTCAAGGTAACAACCTGAAGTCTGGAAGTTTACAGCAAGGTGGTGAGCAAATAGGTCAGGTCAAAGAACACACCAATCTTGGGCTCCTAGCAAGGTGAGAAAGTCAAAGGCTGCGAAGCCATCCAAAATCAAGCAACACATGGATACTGAAAAATCAAAAACAGTGGCATTAGACCTGTAAGAGTTGGCACTTGTTTCCCATAAGAGAAAGGTATTGTCACTGGGCATGGTCCCTAAAAAGGAAGTTGGAAAGAACTGGGGCTTAAAGTAATGCAGAGGAGGATCCACCTGACAGTTAGGAGCAGTTTATGAACGCAGGGGTGAGAAAGGGAGCTCCATCAAAAAGAGTGAAAGGCAAACTTAGCCTGAGACCAGTTCTGATAGAAATAGTCTAGTCTTTGCCAATACCTGAATTTTTAAAATTGAATTAATAGTATATGCATCATGTCCAAAAATACATTTTAGTTTTGTTTACAAATGCAGTATCAACCCCAGAGCTTCCATATATTGATATTTTGCATATGCTTTATACATTTGTTTTCCATGAACAGCAGCTTTGGTCCACTGAGGGCCTATAACAGGTAGTTTGTTTCCTTCATTGCAAATGTGTTGGGAGTCCTCCCATTGCTATAATGATGATTTTCCATTTAATAGCTAAGCTGTTTGATAAGATTTTTACTTGGTGAGATGATAACCATGGTGTGTCTCAAGGCTGATTGTGATGATGAGTCAGCAGAGGAACAGAAAAAAGGTGAACATTTGGAGTGAGACCCTGCCATAGAGGAGAGGGAATTTTGGTTAAGGCCCAAACTGAAAAACCCTTATCTCAATTATGGGAAAATATTAAGTTCTTTAGAGAGGAAAGAATTGTGATAATTTTAGATAAGAGAATTACAGAAGGGAAAAATTATTTTTTTAACTTTTTAATTTATTTTGGAATAGAGCTGATTAACAATGTTGTGATAGTTTCAGGTGCACAGCAAAGGGACCCAGCCATACATGTGCATGTGTCCATTCTGCCCCAGACTCCCCTCCCATCCAGGCTGCCACATAACACTGAGCAGAGTTCCTTATGGGGAAAGGATTAATTTTAATACTTATATCTCATATTTATGCAGTATACTTCTCTAAGTAACTCAAAGTTTTTGTCAGGTACTATTTACTTAATTTCTTTAATATTTTTGGAAAATAGGATGAGTCATTATTAACCATTGGCATGTTGAGATTAAAGTTCTTTGTGACACCCACAGGCATTTTAACTAAACATACTAGTGAGGAATTAGCTGGACCAGTAATAAATGAATAAATGTTCATTTATTCATTAAATAAATGATTATTAGCCTGACCAATTATCAGGCAGCTCAGAATTACTGTTGACTCTGCTATTATATATGTACAATTGTATAGCAAGGATGATCTATGTACTCACTTCTGGATGTTTTACTACTTTCTATCTCACTCTAGTAATTAGCTTTATTAACCTAGTAACAGCTGTTCTCATGAGTGACAACTTAGTATATCAGACTAGTAGGTCTTAAACTTTGAAGATTGGTAGCCTGTGTTTGCATTTACTCTTTGGCTCTATGTGTTGATTCTTGGTATTTTAGTTTTTATATTCTTCTGATGTGCAAAGTATTCTTAAAGAGGACAGGTAAAAAGCAAATAAAATGGTGATAGTAGTGGGTACATGTTAACATTTGCAAAGGACAAGAGGGAGACCCTGCCTTCATACAATGTGTAGAAATAGTTCAGTAAGAATGGAATTTCTCTTTGTCAAAGGCAAGTCCATGGTTCTATTAGTCCTCTAGGCTATTGTTTCTTTTAAACCTTCTATTTGACTTCTGTTATGTCTGTATATGCCACAGAATAATTCTATTAATCACCTTCAGTTGTCTTCTCCAAATGGATTGTTTTATTATATTTAATCTACTCTTATCAGCATCTTAATTACATCCCTTTATTTATAGCAGACGTAAACTTAGTACAATTTATTTCATTCTACAGATCTGGAAACCAGCATCACATCAAAAGTCACTGAACAAACAGACCAAGATCATTCAGTATAAAATGTCTCAAACTTTTCCCCTCTGTTTCAAAATGTCTCTTAATTTTTATCCTTTCTTTTCCCCTTTCCTCTATTCTAGGAAGAAGAGGTGCCATGAATTCTTTCCAAATTTAAATTGTCTATGCCTGCTCTTTATTCCACCCCTTCCCATGTCTTTTGTTACCCATGCATTATTCTTTCTTTCAACTGCATTTTAAACTCTGTCCCAAAGTAAATACACTAATTTTTCTCCCATCCTAAACAAAATATATATTAGAAAAAAAACCATTTTCTGTATCCTGCTTCTTCTTCTTCAAGATACACTGTTCTGTCTCTATTTTTCCTGTCCACACTCAATTGCTTGTTACATAGACCATCTGTTTTACCATATATCATTCACTTCCCACCTTACTGAACCTGACTTCAATGCCACAATTCTGTTGAAGCTCACCTCTCAGTTATTTAATTAATTATCTTCTTATAATTAATTCTGCGGCCTCCTCTATTGCCTCTTCCATTTTAGGATCATTTTATACCTTTTGGCACTGTTGAATATGTTCTTTTCCAGTACCTTGCTTGGCAAACAGTACATGTTTAGTGTGTGAAGAATACCTCCATTTTCTTCCAAATCTCCTGTTTACTCTTCTAGTTCTTAACCTAATTATCTTCTTGTTTATTCTCAATTTCTCTTTCTAATCTCTCTTCCTACAACTACTTCGTTAGTTGGTGTTAGTGGGAAATAGGATCAGTACAAGTTTAAACCATAAGGATAATTTTTAAATATTCACAAATTTACATTATGAGAACATGGGTTTGGCTAATATGTAGGCCTTTATTAAATAAGATAGAAGTGCCTGCTTTGGTTTATTTGGTAAGAAGGAATGTCTATTCTTAATTAATGAAAGCTTTAAGAAGGGACTCTCATTTTGAACTAGGATTATTAATAAGATTTCTCCAGTAACTAAGATATTAATTGAACACCCACTGTGTATAAGATCCTATGGAGACACACAGATGGCTAAATGTAGACATAGTTCCTATGGAGACTAGAATTTATCTGATGTGATTGAGATAAACAAACAATACAGAGTATGAGGTGACATCAGTAAGACAGTAGAATAGGAAGCTTCTGACCTTGTCCCTCTACAGAAACACCCACTTAACAACAATAAATGATCCAAAAAGCCTTTATGAAAACTCCAAAAATTAGATAGGAAGTCACATTACCCCAGACAAGCTCAAAGCCAAGAATAGTTACATTGAAAAAGTAAGAAAAATCACATTTCAACCATGTCACCTCCTCCCCCAAGCTGGCATAACCAGCAGTTGGAAGAAAAACCCAACTTACAGCTTCTCCCTTGGGAGGGAAAGAAAAGAGTAGAACATACATCCAGTGTTCCAGATTTTCAGGGGACTGAGCAAAGGACTGGTTCTGTCTCTCCTGACACAGGGTACTGATGGGGAATCAGCATGCCTGGGATGCCTAGGGGTCACAGAAATTTAAATAGAGCCAATTGGCTTGAGGCAGTGCAAGACAGCTTACAGACAGATACCAGAGGGAGCAAGATACTACAGGCTCCAGAAAAAACAGTGAATATAGCTAGAGAAGATGCATTCCCAGAAGAGTTTTGAGAGGCTCTCAGAATATCTAGACAGCTTGATTAGTGAAGGCATTTCCCTGTGTGAAGATTTTCTATAAAGAGTGGGAGAGGTGGCTGTGTTTTAAAATGCATGGATAACAACACAAACTTTCAAGGCACACAAAGAAATAGGAAAATGTGGCCTAATTGAAGGAACAAAATAAATCTCCAGAAATCAACCCTAAAGAAATGGAGGAATATGGATTACCTGACAAAGAATTTAAAATAAGCCTCATGAATATGTTCAACAAGCTCAGAAAAATGATGCATGAACAAAGTGAAAATATCTACAAAGAATTAGAAAATTTAAAAAAACAAACAACCTAAATTTTAAAGCTGAAGTACACAAAAACTGAACTGAAAAGTTTGCTACAGAAGCTCCACAGTAGACATGATTAAGCAGAAGAAAAATCAGTGACCTCAAGACAGGTCACTTGAAATTATCCAATTAGAGGAGCAAAAGAAAAAAGAATGAGTAAACAAAGCCTGAGACTTATGGGATACCAGTAAGCAGATCAGTATATGCATTATGGGAGTCTCAGAAGGGGAAGAAAGAGAAAAAAAGGAGAAATTTTATTTGAAGAAATAATGGGAGAAACCCCCAAATCTTGGAAAGGTAGTGGACATCCAGATTCAAGAAGCCCAAAACATGCCAATAAAGATGAACACAGAGAGTCCACACCAAGACACATTATGAGTAAATTGTCAAAAATCAAAGACAAGGAAAGAATTTTGAAAGCTACGAGACAAAAGTGACTCATCATGTACAAGCGACACCCATAAGACTATAAGTGAATTTCTCAGCATAAACTTTGCAAGCCAGAAGAAAATGGAATGATATATTCAAAGTGCTAAAAGAAATAGAAAACTGCCAACCAAGTATACTATATCCAGCAAAACTGTCCTTCAAAAACAAAGGAGAGATAAAGACTTCCCCAGATTAACAAAAACTGAGGGAGTTTATTATCATTAGGCTTGCCTCATGGAAAATGCTGAAGGAAGTCCTTCAGGTTGAAATGAAAGGACACTAGGCAGCAACATGAAAACATATGAAAGTATAAAACTTGCTGGTAAAAGTAACTATACAGACATATACAGGAAACTGTAATACTGTAATGGTGGTGCATAAATATTTTTAATTATGGTATAGGAGTTAAAGGACAAAAGTATACAAATAAATATAACTATAAAATGTTAATGGGTAACAATATAAAATATGTAATTTGTGACATCACTAAAACAGAATTTGGGGGGAAATGTAGAAGAGTAGTTTTTCTCATGAAATTGAAGTTAAGTTATTATCAACTAAAATATATTGTTAAAACTACAAGGTATTTTATGTCAGCCGCATGGTAACCCAAAATAAAATGCCTGTAGTATATGTATAAAAGATAAAGAAAAAAGAATCAAAGAATGTCACTACAAAAATAAAATCAGGAAAACACAGTGGAAGACAGCAACCAAAGAGGGATGAAAAAGCTGCAAAACAGACAGAAAACAACTAACAAAATGTCAAGAGTAAGTTTTGCACTATCACTAATTACTTCAAATCAAAATGAATAGATAAAAATAAAGCCAACTAACAAACAAACAAAAATCAAGAGAAAACTATTTGGTGTCTACAGGAGCCTCATTTAGATTTAAGGGCACACATAGGTAGAAAGTAAAAGAATGGAAATTATGTCCTATGCAATGTTAACCAAAAGAGAGAAGGGGTGGCCATACATAGAGCAAACAAAACAGAGACTTCAAGACAAAAACTGTCACAAGAGATTAAAAAAAGACATAAAGACATTATGTAATGACAAAAGGCTCAATTCACCAGGAATATAAAACAACTATAAACATATATGCACCCAATATCAGAGCACCCAAATATATAAAGCAATCATTGACAGAGGATTTCAAGAACCCCACTTTCAATAATGGATAGAATATCCAGACAGGTCAATAAGGAGACAGAGGACTTGGCCAATGTACTATAGACCAATGCATTTAACAGATATATACAGAACAATCCACCCAACATCGTCAGAATAACATTCTTCTGAAGCACACATAGAACATTTACCAGGATAAATCACATGGTAGGTCACAAAATAAGTCTTAACAAATTTTAGAAGATTGAAATCATACCAAGTATCTTTTCTGACAACAATGGAATGAAACTAGAAACAAATAGCAGGATGAAAATTGGAAAATTCATAAATATGTAGAAATTAAATAACACAATTTTTAACAAAAAATGGGCAAAAGAAGAAATCAAAAGAGCAGTTTGAAAATATCTCAAGATAAACGAATTTAAAATACAATATACCAAAATTTAAAGGATGAAGCAAAAGCAGTATTGAGGGAAGTTTATAGTGATAAACACCTACATTAAAAAGAATAAAGTTTCAAAATTAAAAAAACCTAACTGTACACCTCAAATAACTAGAAAAAGAACAAATTAATCCCAAAATTAGTAGAAGGAAGGAAATAAGAATGATTAGAGGGGAAATTAATCAATTAAAGAATACAAAAACAATAGAAAATATCAACAAAACTAACAGTTTTTTTCTGAAAAAAAACAAAATTGACAAACTAGATTAAGAAAAAATAAAGAAGATTCAAATAAGTAAAAAATTAAAGAAGAAAATACAACTGATTCCACAGAAATAAAAAGGATTATGAGATCACTATGAACAATTATCTACTAACAAATCGGATTACCTGGAAAAAAAGGATAAATTCCTAGGACCATACAACCTACCAAAACTGAATCATAAAGAATTAGAACATCTGAACAGACCTATAACTGTAAAGAGATTAAAGTAGTACCAAAAACTTTCCAACAAAGAAAAACCCAGGAGTAAGTGGCTTCACTGGAGAATTCTATCAAAAATTTATATAAAACTTAGTACCAATCTTTTCAAACTCTACCACAAATGTGAACTGGAGGGATCATTTCCAAACTCATTTTATGAGGACAGCATACCCTGATAACAAAGCTAGACAAGGGCACTACAAGAAAACAGAACTGCAGGCCAATATCCCTGATGAGTATGGATGCAAGAATGCTCAACAAGATATTAGCAAACTGAATTCAACATTGCATTAAAACGATCTTGCACCATGACCAAGTGGGATTTATCCCTGGGGTGAGAGGATGATTCAACATATGGAAGTCAATCAGTGTGATACACCACATTAACAGAAGAAAAGACAAATATCAATATCACAGGATTATCTCAATAGATGCAGAAAACCATTTGGCAAAATTCAACACTCTTTTATAATAAAAACAATGACTAAACTAGGAACAAAAGCAAATTACCTCAATATAATAAAGGCCATATTTCAAAATTCCACAGTTAACATTACATTCAATAGTAAAAAACTGAAAGATTTTCCTTTAAGATCAGAAACAAGTCAAGGATGCCATCTCTTGAAATTTCTATTTAATACAGTACTAGAAGTCCTAGCCAGAGAAATTAGGCAAGAGCAAGAAATTAAATTCATCCAAGTCAGAAATGAAGAAGTAAAATTTTCTCTGTTCATAGATGGTGTTATCTTGTATGTAGAAAACCTTAAAGATTCCAGAAAAATTCCTGTTATCTAATAAATGAATTCAGCAAAGTTGCAGGATATAAATCATTAAAAATTCTGTTCTATTTTTTATACACTAACAATGAGCAATCCAAGAAGGAAATTTTAAAAATCCTATTTATAGTAGCATTAAAAAGAATAAAATACTGAGGAATGAACTTAACTAAGAAGGTGAATTACTTGTACACTGAAGACTATAAAATATTGCTTAAAATATTGCTGAAAGAAATTAAAGAAGACACAAATAAATGGGAAAACACATCATGTTCATGGATAGGAAGACAATACTGTTAAAATGTCCTTATGACCCCAAACAATCTACAAATTCAAAGCGAAAAATTCCAATAGCATTTTCCACAGAAATAGTAAAAAACAATCCTAAAATTCAAATGGAACTACAATGGACCTAAATAGCCAGAACAATCTTGAGACAGAAGAACAAATCTGGAGGCCTCACACTTCCTGACTTCAAAACATATTATAAAACCACAGAAACCAAGCAAAGCAGCATTATACTGGCATGAGAATATACATATAGACCGATGGAATAGACTAGAAAACCCAGAAATAAACCCATACATGTGTGGTCAAATGATCTTACAAAAAGGTGTCAAGATCTCTCAATGGGAAAGGATAATCTCTTCAATAAATTTGTTGAGAAAAATGGATAGCCACATGCAAAAGAATAAAATTAGACCCTTTCTTTACACCATACACAAAAA
The DNA here is from genome assembly GCF_039906515.1 of Pseudorca crassidens. Taxonomy (NCBI): domain Eukaryota; kingdom Metazoa; phylum Chordata; class Mammalia; order Artiodactyla; family Delphinidae; genus Pseudorca; species Pseudorca crassidens. The sequence goes on along the minus strand of NC_090317.1, from coordinate 41,305,465 downwards.
TCAACTCAGAGTGGATTAGAGACTTAAATGAAGGCCTAAAACTATACAACTCCTAGAAGAAAACATGGGGAAACCTTCAAAAGTTTGGTCTTGGTAATAATTTCTTGGATATGACACCAAAGGACAGGCAACAAAAGTAAAAATAGATGAGTGGGACACAACACACTAAAAAGTTTCTGCACATCAAAGGAAATAATCAGTAAAGAGGCAACCTACAGAATGGGAAAAAAATGTTTGCAAAACATTTCTGGTAAGGGATTAATACCCAAAAATATAAGGAACTCCTACAATTCAGTAACAAGAAAACAAATTACCTGATTTTAAAAATTGACAAAAGAATTGAATAGTCATTTCTCCAAAGAAGACATACGAATGGTCAGCAGGTTTATGAAAAGATACTTAACATCACTAATAATTAAGAAAATACAAATCAAAACCCTAATGGGATATCACTGCACAGCTGTCAGGATGTGCATTAAAAACAATAAGCAAACAAAAAAACCCCAGAAAATAACGAGTACTGTTGAAGATATGGAGAAATTGGAACCCTTATACACACTTGGTGGAAATGCAAAATGGTGCAGCTGCTATGAGAAACAGTGTGAATATTCCTCAAAAAGTTAAGGATAGAACTAGTATTTGATCCAGCAATCCCACTTCTATTTATCCAAAAGAACTGAAATCCGTATCTTGAAGACATATTTGCACTCCCATATTTTTTGCAGCATTATTCACAATGGCCAAGGTATGGAAACAATCTAAAAGTTCATCAACAGATGACTGGATAAAGAAAATGTGTTATATACATACAATGGAATATTATTCAACCTTAAAAATATAAGCATATGAATCCTGTCATGTACAACAGCATGGATGAAACTTGAAGACATTATTCTAAGTCAGTCACTGGAAGACAAATACTGCATGATTACACTTATATGAGGTAACTAAAAGAGTCAAACTTTTAGAAGCAGAAATTAGGATTGTGGTTTGCAGGGGCTGGGGAGAGGGAGAAAGGGGGATTTGCTTTTCAATGGGTATAGAGTTTCAGTCATGCAAGATGAAAAATTTCCAGAGATTTGCTGTACAACAACAGGCATATAATTAACAATACTGTACCGTACCCTTAAAGCTTTGTTAAGAAGGTAGGTTATGTGTTATATGTTTGTTGCTAAAACTAAAAAGAATTACTGAGCTGTTGTTAAGAAGTATTCTGAGATCTTCCAAACCAGAAACCTCAGGCTTAAAATGCACTCTTCCCTTTACCACATCTTGCATATCATACCAACAGTGCTTAGGATTCTCCCTACTTAGAATATTACGTAACATTGCTTAAACAGCTTCAGATCAGGCTCCCATATTTCTCACTGGAGCAGGTATTATTATCAATTCCAAACAGGTGTCTCTGCCTCCAGTCTTGCTTACCTTCAATCAATTCTCATACATAACCAGTAAAATGTAAAAATGTAACTCTCATTTATATCTTCGAATTAAATAGCTTCAGTAACTCTCCATTACCTATCTAGAAAAGAAAACACATTTTGCCTTGATTACTGGCTGCCACCTACTTTTCTAGTCCTATCCTCTCCTTGCACCCATTATTCTAAATATACCAAACTGTTTCCATTACTTTCACTTGTGAAGCAACCCATGCCCTTCTCCACCCACAGTCACCTGTCAAAGACTATTTTTATAGAGCAAAATTGATTTTAGCATCACCTCCTAATGATGCTTTTACTGATCCCTGATCCATAATTCCAAGAAGAAGATATATCTCCTTTTAAAAAATATCCCTACTATATCTTATGAATTTTGTGTCCCAGCATATATAGCTCTTAATTATACCTTTATTTGTTGATACGTCAGTCTCTATTTACTAGACTGTGAACTTGATACTTAGACATTTTGTTCAACATTTTTCCCTAGAAATTAGCACAGTGCCTGATGGTCAGTGAATTTCACATACACATGAATAAATGAATAAAAAAGTGAATGAATATTTGAGATAACCAAATTCCAGATGGCTGGCGCTATCCCTCACAGTAGCCCTCCTATTAACTTTTGTATACTTTCACAAACTAAATTTACTTTAGAAGAGAACCTGTGGTTGTATTTCATGCTATCAAGAAACATAGAATCTTAGACTTAGAAGGAAACTTAGTGGTTTTATTAGTAAGGGTAAATAACTCCAGCAAGTATAATAACCACAAAATCACAGTGGCTGAACATAATAAAAGTTTACTTTTTGCTAACTCAAAGTCTTGCTGGGTGTTCAGATGATTTTCTGTGATAGTAGCTTTACCATTTCCTAGTGACCTTTCAGAGCCTTCTGCTGTGTCCTTTTTGTTTATCTAGGGAAGGGAGGGAGAGAGAGAGAGGCAGAGAAAGGGAGAGAGAAGGAGAGAGAGGGAGGGGGGAGGGAGAAAGAGAGGGACAGAAGGAGGTGGAGAGAGAGGGAGGGAGGGAGGGAGGGAGATTGATTGATAGATAGATACATCACAAGAATGTTTTAAGGTGCCAGAACAGAAAGTAGTGTATTTTACTTCCAACCACATTTCTTTGTTCAGAGTTCAGCTACATGGCCAACCTAATTTCAAGGAAGGCTGTAGACTGTAGAGGAACACATGATATGGGTGAGCATTGACTATCCCTACAGCAGTCATCTTGTCCTATGAGAGTATCCTTAAAAGAGGATTCTTTGGAAGAAGAGAGTTCTATGATAGGGGAACACTCACTATCTTCACAAGGCAGCCTGTTCAAGTATTATAAAATTCTCATCACTAGAAAGTTCTTTATTCTGAGCTGTGATCTCCCTCTTGTAATAAGAGAGAGTAAAACTATTTTTCTTCAATTAAGCCCTTTAAATATTTGAATAAAGTAGCAGATTCCCCCAGGATCTTGTCTTCTTTAGGATAAGTATTTCCAGTTTTTAATAATTTCTTATAGGAACTTTCCACTATTATGGCTACTCTCCTCTGGATATACTCTAACGAAGGTTGTCAGTGAACTTCTTAAAATATGAGACCATACACTAAATGTGACCAAACTCTTGTAGAGAACAGGATAGTGACTTCCTGTAAGCTGGCCACTATGTAAAATGAGATCATCTGTATGAAAGCACTTTTCACAATGTAAAGCAGCATGCTTGTGGAAGGTATCATTATTATTATAAATGTAGCTTGAGATTGCGTTAGCTTATTCAGCAGCCACATCACACTGTTGGCCAGTATTTTAAACTTGTGGTCAGCTAAATCACCAAACCTTTTTCACAGGAATTGCTACATGAAAGAGCCCCATAATCATTTGTTCCATGGTTGGTAATAAATATGCCATTCATTTTTTGCCTTTGAGAAAATAAGCTTAATAGTGTCTAGATTTCCAGGGCTAACTACCAATTTAAAATTTTTGATAAGATTTAAGTCCTATCAACCCACACAAAACCACTTTGACCAAATTCAGTGTTGGGTTTTTTTCTTAAGTAAAAATTCAGTTAGCTAAGCATTTTTAAAAAAATTTTCTCTGCATGACAACAAATACCTGATTTAAGTCTTCTTTTGTCTATTTGTGGTTATGGTGTGGGAATGGCCTTAAACTTTTGATTTCCTCTTTAGTAGCTAATGGTTTTGTTTTCATTAACTGCTTTCTGTGGTCAAGAACTACACATTTTCTTGGAATTTGCAAACAGTACGACCAATTTAAATTATACAGAAGCACAGAAATCATAAATAATAGCAGCCTTGAAATCTCACGATTAGTATAGTTAAAGCAGAAAAATGGAAAAACATACCTTTTCCACCATATTCTTTTCCCTCTCTAGGAATGTTCTGGATCATTTACTTTTCAAGCCCATAAATCAGAGCCATCTCTTAATCCAAGATTAATAGTCCATAATGAAAGGATCAGAACTTTTTTAATGCTGTCATTTTAATTGGTTAGTCTATTTGTACTTCTCCATAGGGAATGTGACGGTGTTTTCAAATATTGAGTTTTTAAATAGTTCCCAATGAATTAATTGGACTACTTTAATTTGTTAAAGGCAACTACATTATGTGATGTTTGAAGTATATTAACTTTCTTCAGTCTTGGTAGACCAGACTTTCCAGTTTACTAAATAAGAGAAAAAGGAAAGAAATCAGCTTCCATATTGGATAGTGAAAAGTACATAGTGGTTTTGACTGAACCTAAAATATTAACAGTATCTCTCTGATTATCTATCACAAGAATATAGTGGTGCATCCTATGTAGGCGGGCTGGTTGCATTTTACTCTAACATACCCACCTTTAACTTTACTACAGTCACTAATTTCCTGGGTCGGCTGTAACAAAATGCCACAAACTACGTGTCTTAAAACAACAGAAATTTATTGTCTCATAGTTCCGGAGACTAGAAATCTGAAATCAAGGTGTCAGCAGTATTGGTTCCCTTTTGAGTCTCTGAGGGAGAATCTGGTTCATGTCTCTCTCCTAGCTTCTGGAGCTTCCAGTAATGCTTGGTGTCCCTTGCCTTGTGGATGCATCCCTTCAATCTCTGTCTCTGTTACCACATGCTCTTCTTTCCCTATCTGTCTCTTTCTGTGTCTAATTTTCCCTCTTTTTATAAGGGCATCAGTGATTGGATTATAGGTCTCACCATACTCCAGTATAACCTTGTCTCAACTCTGCAAAGCCCCTATTTCCCAATAAGGTCACAGTCACAGGTACCACAGGTTAAAAGTACATAGCTTTTGGGGGGCACAATTCAATCCATAACACCACACCTTCTTATATTGATATTCATATGACAGTGAACATCTGGATGAGAAGTAAGATCTTCAGTCCCAAAATGAGAAGTTTGCTGTGCTAAAATCTGATCATTTAGAAGCCTGGACATTTCAGTTTTCATATCATTGGAGGCCTCTGGAAAGATATACTCTTAGAAAAGCACATTGGCATGACTTGTGCAGATCTTAAAAAGGAAGTCTTATCTAAAAATAGGTTGTGGCCTCAGTGCTGAATCTACAAGTCTAGCTTACCAAGTCCAGGAGAGGAAATCCTTTTGTATATATGGAGCCCCTTTCAAAAGTGGGCCTTATTTCAAGTATTGTTTTTTCCTCCCTGTCTAGGGCCATAAGGGCTTACTCATTTCAGCTGTTTCCCTTGACAGAAATATTTTCTCATCGCTGGGAAATTTCAGAGATCCTGATGTGTTTATTGAGTTTGTATTTATGGAGCCATATCAGTTTATAGATCAGAAAAAATTGAATAAAAGTCTTTCATTATAACATAGTACCGAGGAGAGCAAAATCTGGCCAATTTTATCTAAGGGTATACATACATGACAGAAGTGGTATAGTAAGCAAGTGCAGTTTCAGGGTTATGTTCATTTCTTATCTTAGTCCAAAAATGATAGAGAAAAGGGGTAGCTTGGAAAATGGAACAAAATAGGTGACATACATCTATTGTTTTCCTGTAAGTAGATTACAGATAATTATATAGTGAATTTCTATATTATTTCTGTGTAGGAGCGGTATTTGTGCATTACTTTGTATCATTGGAATTTCTTTCAGTCTGAACGTATGATGCAACCTGCGTCTTCCTCCTAGCACCTAGTACAGGGCAGTGTAAATGTCATGTGTAGTCGGTGTAGACAATAGGCAGTCCACACAATAGATCATCAAAAAGTGCTGAATAAATAAATGTAGTATTACTATGTCTAGTAAATAAATATGTGACATTTACTTTTGTTGTAATCCCTAGGTCCTTTTAATACTGGTATGGTCATGTGGGATGGTTTGGTCTTTGTTCTGTCTAGAGCCATAAAGTAACCTCTCACCTTCCCTTCCTAACCCGAGGGTGCTGTTCATGACCACAAACATGATCTTTGCCAATTATCCTAACTTGCATATATTTTAATTTAATTAGACTTGATACAAATCGGTAATTTCAGTGAGGATCCATTAGATTTAACTCACTCAACAAAGAGTTATCAAGTGCTAATGATGTTCTAAACACTGTGAGTATAAGACAGATATGGTTTATTTTCTCATGGTGACTATTGTCTAACAGGGGAGACAGGTTAAGTAAATTAACCTACTATTTCATGTGAATGTAAAATTACTTACTGTGATTGTGTTATGAATGGGAAGAAGAGAGTTCTATGAGAGAATATCAGTAAAATTGTGGATGGGTAGAGCTGTATGGTTTCAGAAAGTTTAGAAGCTAAGACTTATAGGATGAGAAGGAAACACCATGTGAAAATTTAGGGGCATGTGTTTCATGCAAAGGGAATTGCATATGTTAAGGTCCTGCAGAGGCAGAAAAGTTGGAAATATTTGAGAGACTTAAATCCAGTGTAGCTTAAACATTGTAATCTCTGGCAATGGAAGTAGGGATGGCATGAATTGACATCAGAGAGGTAAGGAGTTGTCACATTATGCAGAACCTCATGGAAGGGTTCTAATCAAAGAAGTCTTCTATACAGAAGTCAAAATATAATATTGTACACATGAAACATATAATGTTATAAACAAAAAAATCTCATGATGCAATTTATATGCATACATCTATATTTAACTTTTTAGTTTGAAATAATTTTAGACTTATAGAAATATTGCAAAATCAGCAGAGTTCTTGTATACCATTCACCCAGCTTCTTTTACTGTGGACCCTAATTAAAGGATTTGTAGTATTTTAGGCAAAAGATGAAGTTGAATCTGTTGGTGGAGGTAAGATCAATAGCCATTCCCTTAAATTAACCTACTATCTCTCAGATACTGGGTTAGTTGCTGGAGATGCAGTAGTGAGCAAGAGAGACATGGTTCCTGTCTTCAAGAAGCTTGCAATTTAGTGGACTTAATAGTGGATTGGATATGAGGTGATGAGAAGGAGGGTCAACTAATGAAAGTCTTCCAAGTTTCTGACTCTGAACAGTTGAGAGAGTAGAGATGTAATTTACTAAAATGGGCATTTCAATTATGAATTGCTCTGTGACAAACACCCTCCAAAATTTAGTGGCTTAAAAGCAATTATTTTATATGGTGTTATAGTCATCTGGGTGGTTCTTTTGCTACACATGATTTTTACGGTGGTCATTCATGCAGTTGCATTCAGCTGAGAGCTTGGCTGAGCCTGGAATACCTATCATGGCCTAACTCACATTTCTGGGACCTTGGTGATGACCTTTGTCAAAAGTACCTCATTTCTCCTCCATGTAGCTTCTTTTCTCCACGTGATATTTTATTATTCACTTTTTTAGTCCTTGTTTACTTAGCAACTCACTACTAAGACAGGCAGAAGATACAAGGTCTCTTAAAAACTAGGCCTGAAATGGGCATCATTTTCACGATATTCTATTGGTCAAAGCATGGCACAATGCAAGCCCAAATTCAAGAGGAAGGGAAATCGATTCCACCTCTCAAAAGAACTATTGATACATGCACAATGTATCAATAGGTGATGACAATCTTCAGAAATAATCTACTGCCATGGAAATGTCTGAAAGAAGATTTGGATTATAAATCACAAAATCAAATGATACGTCAGAATAATAGAGCTAAGGGGATCCCAAGAGAGCTTCTGGTCTAATTGCATTGTTTTTCATGTGAGAAAACTCAACCCCAGAGAATAAAAGTGACATTTTAAGGTCATACAGCTAATTAGAGCATGATATCGGAGGTACAGTTATCTCAAGTGCTTTTTAAACTACATTCCTGCTATCCTTTTGTATAACAAAATGTGATCTACTCTCGAATTTTCCTTCATTCAACATTTTTCAAGCTAACATTTGAAGGAAATATAACTTATTTTCTAGGGAACCTCATGGGTTTCTAAGTGCCTGGATAAGTAAGTGGAGCATCATCTTAGAAAACCAAGAAATAAATTGGGCTCTGTCTATGTTTTATTTCTTTTGCCTGTTTCCCAGATGGATTCATGGTGTTCCATTTTATGTTGTTCTTACTCTGTCTGTCAAGAGAATGAATTATTTGAATTTGAATGTCTCATATATTCTGTAAATTACAAATAGCAACATTCGCCTCTACTATTTTGACCTTTTCAACAATGTATAATTTTCAGGGTATGCCATTGTACATCTTCTCTTGTTTACAGCCTCAGTGAACTATGGAATAGAGGTGGAATGGCCATCAAATCAAAATATACAATACTGAGAAGGTCAAAATAATGAATCATGAGTCTATTTTTCAAAGCAAGGATTAAAATCAGGATAAGTCTGTCTTATTACTCCCCCCCTTCTCCTCTCCCCCACCATACACATACAATAGGGACATCTGATTTAAAAGACTGTTCACATGATGATGGATGGTGTGGATGGTAGAAATGAATAATATAATAACTAAAGTTGCACTAATGTTTGAGTCCATTTTGAAAAGGAATTTTCCTGAGTATGGGCAGTCTTTAGGTCCATTTCCCAAATGGCTTTGATAGTGCTACACTTATCAACCCTAAGCTTAAAACTTCCTTAGGGATCTCTAACTATCTCAATTTTCTAAAGTTTTGATTAGAAATTTAATTTTAATTTATTTTAATGTTAATATTGAAAAGAACATTTAGCACATATTTGAGAGAAGCACAGGGTATCAAGTCAAATTGGTAGTGTTTGGACTTTACAGAAGTTAAAAATTATTGTCTATTTCAGTTGAATTCCCCTTTTAGTAGTGGAACCATTTCTAGAAAAACAATTTAAAATTGAATCTCAATATGAAAATATATTAAGAGGAGGCAACTTTAGTGAAGAAGGAGATTCCTAATGAGGTCCCAATCCCACTGGGGCCCAAACACTGTCATAGATCCCCTTTGCTCTGAAGAGTGGCTTCTGAAAACCTCTGTTCTATTGCAATGTGCTGCTGCCTGAAACAGCCACTGACCTTCTATAAAGCAAACTTTCATCACTTTGTCCCAAGGAAATATGACACTCAGAAACTCCCTGCATGCAGGAGAGGATTATTTTTTTTATTTCTTCAAGACCCCATATAGCAACCTTGACAGTACTAGGCCCACAGTTAGACTCTATTCAATATCTGGGACTATCGTCAACATTAGGGTCCTTCTCAGAGATCATATTGCCAAGATAAGCATAAATAACTGATTTCTGAAACAGTAACCAAAGCTAATGCAGCCATAAGTCATAGACATAGTGCTGCATTCAGAGTAAAAGTAACAGAATTTTCTCATGAGTTAACAAGTTTAAAAATACATAAATTATGTTTAATTTCATAAAGTAAGAGAAATAAGCACATGTATATTTGTATGTGCTATGCCTCCAAGTTCTACTGACAGTGAGCAGTGAGCCAGTAACCAATGAAAACCAATGAATAAACATTTCAAAGGGGATGATCAATTAGTAAGTGTAGTTTGTAGCCACAGAATAGACCAATTGGACTGTTATCCAGTCACCTTAGTTTCAGTCTCTGTAAGCAACTGGAATCAGATGTCAAAAACCTTAAGGTAGTGTTTCCCAAAAGTCCCGTGTGATACACTCACAAACAAGAGTTTTATAATCAGTTAAGATTGGGAATGGCCCCATACCCTCTCCCCATCTTGGAGTTGTATAGTGAATATTAATTAGTCCATCAAAATCTCTGCAATATCATGTAATAAGGAAACCTATTGAATTTTGGTTAATCTATCATTTCCTTAACATATTTCACCATGGAATAATTTGTGTGTGAATGTGTGTGTTTTGTGTATATATGTGTGGGTATGATGCATGTATTTATGTATGTGTGTGCATTGCACCCACACACATCCCACTGAACACACCTTAGAAAAATCTAGATATGAGTTTTGTATGAAAACCAAATGGATTCTGTTTTGTAGTGCTGAACTGTACTCCATGTGGTAGATAGAATAATGCTCCCTCAAAAGATGTACATATCCTAATCCCTTAAACCTGTGACGGTGTTATTTTACATGACAAAGGGAATTAAGTTTGCAGCTGGAATTATCCTATATTATCTGGTGGGCTCATTGTAATTACAAGAGTCCTAACAAGTGGAAGATGGAGGCAGAATAGGTCAGAGTGATGTGATTTAATGTGAGATGGGTTCAGCTCACTGTTGTTGGCTTTGAAAATGGAGAAAAGAGGCCACTAGCTAAGGAACATGTCAGGTGCTAGAAGCTAGAAAAGGCAAGGAAACAGATTGTCCCCCATAGTATCAAGAAAGATATGCAGTCCTGCCAACACGTTGATTTTAGCCCAAATGAGACCCATGTCAGACTTGTGAACTACAGAACTACAATATAATAAATTTGCAACCTACGGAATAGGGGAAAATATTTGCAAACCATCTATCTGAAGATAACAAGTTAATTATCTAAAATATATAAGAACTGCCTACAATTAAATAGCAAAAACAAAAGCAAAACCCTGATTTTAAAATTGAGCCAAGGACTTGAACAGACATTTCTCCAAATAAGACGTACAAATGGCCACCAGTATATGAAAAAGTGTTCAACTTCACTAATTATCAGGGAAATGCAGATCAAAACTACAATGAGGGGCTTCCCTGGTGGTGCAGTGGTTGAGAGTCCGCCTGTTGATGCAGGGGATGCGGGTTCGTGCCCCGGTCTGGAAAGATCCCACATGCCGCAGAGCGGCTTGGCCACGGCCACTGAGCCTGCGTGTCCAGAGCCTGTGCTCCGCAACGGGAGAGGCCACAACAGTGAGAGGCCCACGTACTAAAAAAAAAAAAAAAAAAAAAAAAAAAAAAACCTACAATGAGATATCATCTCACACTTGTTAGAATGGCTATTATATTTTTTAAAAACTCAAAAGATAACAGCAAGTGTTGGTAAGGGTGTGGAGAAACTGGAGGCTTGTACACTGTCAGTGAGAATATAGAATGGTGTGGCCATTATGGAAAACAATATGGATGTTCCTCAAAAAATTAAAAATAGGGGCTTCCCTGGTGGCGCAGTGGTTGAGAGTCCGCCTGCCGATGCAGGGGACGCGGGTTCGTGCCCCGGTGCGGGAAGATCCCACATACCACGGAGCGGCTGGGCCCGTGAGCCATGGCCGCTGAGCCTGTGCTCTGCAACGGGAGAGGCCACAACAGTGAGAGGCCCGCGTACCGCAAAAAAAAAAAAAAAAAAATTAAAAATACAACTACCATATGATTCAGTAATCCCACTTCTGAGTGTATACTCAAAATAATTGTAATCATGATCTCAAATAGATACCTGCACTCCCATGTTCACTGCAACATTGTTCACAATAGCCAAGATATGGAAACAACCCAAATACCATTGGTGAATAGATTTTAAAATGTGGAAATACATACAATGGAATATTATTCAATATTTAAAAAGAAGGAAATCCTGCCATTTGCAACAACATGGGTGAACCTAGAAGACTTTATGCTAAGTAAAATAAGCCAATCATATAATGAAAAATGATATATGATTTCATTTATATTTGATATCTAAACCAGTCAAACTCATAGAAGCAGAGAATAAAATAGTGGTTGCCAGGGGATGGGGAAAGGAGAAATTGAGGAGTTGTTTCTCATTGGGTATAAAGTTTCTGTTATGCAAGATGAATAAGTTCTAGAGATCGGCTTGCTATATAATAAAGTACCTGTAGTTAACAACACAGTATTGTAAATTTTAAAATACATTAAGAGGAGAGATCTTATGTTAACTGTTCTTACTGCAACAAACAAACAAAACATAAAAGAGCATAGGAGACTTTTGGAAGTGATGGATATGTTTAGTATCTTGTGTGGTGATAGTACCAAGAGTATATGCATATGTCTAAACTCAACAAGATGTATACATTAAATATAAGCAATTTTTGTATATCAAATATACCTCAATAAAGCTAAAAAGATAATAATTTTTTGTGATTTTAAGCCACCAAGTGTGTGATAACTTGTTACAGCACAGTAGATAACAAATACACCTTACCTTAGGGTAAGATTGCACTGTGTTACCAACACCATATAGAGGACACATTTAGTAGATTATTCTGTTGATATGACATAAAAAATGCAGCTCCAGAATCACTTTGCTGAACACCTGAAACTAACACAATATTGTATACTATACTTCAATAAAAAAATAATGCAGTTCCCTCAACCACACTGACTAGATACAGTACTGAAGTTGACCACTCACATATATAGAGAGAGTGGATGCAAATGAAGATCTGATTGAGCTTTATAAGGCATGTCAATCTTAGAGATCATTTCACTTATAAGCACTTTTCATATTTTTCACTGGTTCTGTTTAACTAGCTCTTGAGGATCTTAGAAAAGATCATTGGGCATTTTGAGATAACTGTTTTCCATTGCACTAGCTCCAGGTCCACAAAACATCATATTATCATGAGTATGAATGATGTCTATTTTTACTAATTTCATTTCTGCAGCAAGTATTCTTGGGTCCTGCTTCTTGAAAGCTGGAAGGAATTTTCTAGAAAAAATCTTTTCAATAGGCTATTTTGTGCTGTCCTGTATACACAAAACAAGCTTTATGCACCTAGCCTCACTAGGGCATATGTTTTGAGTTGTTTTTCTAGCCATAAAGAAGAATTTTCCTGAACTGTCTACCCACCTAACCACAAGTGTTCCATCCAAAATAAATAGCCAGCATTTCATTGGCCAAGATCAAAATGTAGACTGAGACAATGATTGTGTGGATGAACTAGAAAGAAGTTGATTGGCCTTTATAACACCTGGACCCATGAACTTGTCTCATTAGTAGCCAGGTAAACTAACAGAAAAAAAATAATATTTCAACTTTAGCTTTGAGAATTATTATCTTAGCATCTTCTGTTTAGCACAGTATTGAGCAAAAGGCTATCTCTTCTTTGTATCAAACATCTTAAAATAAACATCCAAGTAGATGAGACTGTTAATATCTCATGCTGAACTGAATGTTTTACAAAGGATATATTTTGTTTTTTAAACTGAACTCTTGTATATTTATATACTATATACCACATGTATACAAGTCTTTTTTTCAGGTGGTTGGCTCCTACAGTAACAGCTAACAGAGGAACAGGAAATTTGACTGAAACCATGTTTAAAATAATATATGTGATGCAAATACTTCAAGATTCTAATTTCAAACTTTTAAAGTTTTCTCCTTAATTTCAGTACAACCATATGGCATTTCTGGGTGAAAAATTGTCACAGGCAGCTTTTGTTTTCATGGGTAATTAAATTTGCTCCAATCCAACAGTTCTCAAAGTAGATATTGTAGTTTGACATGGGCGTTTCACCTCTTCTCTGCAGCTTCTTTTCTTTCTTTCTTTCTTTTTTTTTTTTTTGGCATGTGATATTAAACAAAAATTATTGAGGTATAATTGACAAACACAGTGATAAGATATTTAAAGTGTACAACATGATGATTTGATATGCATATACATTTTAAGAGAATTCTCCCCATCAAGTTCATTAATACACCTATCACCTCACATATTTACCTTCCTCTTTTTAGTTAAAACATCTAAGTTCTACCCTCTTAGCAATTATATAATATAGTGTTATCAACTATACATTATATCTTCAGTCTTTATACATCTTACAACTGAAAGTTTTTACTCTTTCACCAAATTCTCCTTATTTTCCCTGCCCTCCAGCCCCAGCAACCACTTTTTTCCTCTCTGTTTCTATGACTTCAACTTTTTTTTGGTTCCACATATAAGTGATAGCATGCGGTATTTGTCTTTCTCTGACTTATTTCACTTAGCATAATGCCCTCTAGGTTCATCTACGTTGTCACAAATGACAGGATTTCCTTCTATTTTAAAGCTGAATAATATTCCTGTTTGTGTGTGTACATACACATTATACTGATTACATTTTCTTTATCCATTCATCTGTGCACAAACACTTAGGTTGTTCCTATACTTTGGCTAATGTGAGTAATGCTGGAATAAACATGTAAGTACAGGTGTCTCTCTGAGATAATGATTTCATTTCCTTTGGATATATACCCAGAATTGGAATTGTTGGATCCTATGGTAGTTCTATATTTAATTTCTTGAGGAACATCCATACTGTTTTACATAGTGGCTGTACCAGTTTACATCCCCACCAACAGTGCACAAGGGTTTGCTTTTCTCCATATCCTTGCCAGCATTTGTTATCTTTTGTCTTTTTGATCACATACATCCTAAGAGATGTGAGGTGATATCTCTTTGTGATTTTGCATTTCCCTGATGATTGGTAATGTCGAGCACTTTTTCATGTACCTGATGGCCATTTGTATGTTTTCTTTGGAAAAATGTCTATTCAGATCCTTTGCCCATTTATTAACTGGGTTATTGGATATATTTGTTATTGAATTATATGAGTTTCTTGAACATTTTGGATATTAACCTCTTATCAGATGTATGATTTGCAAATATTTTCTACCATTTCATAAGTTGTCTTTTCATTTTGTTGATAGTTTCCTTTGCTGTGCATAAACCTTTTAGTTTGATGTAGTCCCAGTTGATTATCTTTGCTTTTGTTGCCCTTCCTTTTGCCAAGGCCAGTGTCATGAAGCTTACCACTTATGTTTTCTTCTAGTTTTATGACTCAGGTCTAACATTCAAGCCTTTAATCCATTTTGAGTTGATTTTTGTGTATGGTGTAAGATAGGGATCCAGTTTCATTGTTTTGCATGTGGCTCTACAGATTTCCCAGCACCATTTATTGAAGAGACTATAAATCATTGAGACTTTAAATCAAGAGACTTTCCTCATTGTATATTCTTGGCTCCTTTGTTTTAAATTAATTGATCATATAAGCATAGGTTTATTTCTGGGTTTCTCTATATTGTTCCATTGACCTATGTGTCTTTTACGGCAATGCCATACTGCTTTGATTACTGTAGCTTTGTAATATAGTTTGAAATAAGGAATTGTGATGCCTCCATCTTTGTTCTTCTTTCTCAAAATTGTTTTGACTACTTGACTATTTTGATTCTATACAAATTATAGGATTGTTTACACTACTTCTGTAGAAAATGGCATTGGAATTTTGATAGGGATTGCATTGAATCTATAGATCATTTTGTGTAATATCAGCATTTTAACAATATTAATTCTTCCAGTCCACGAACAGAGGATGTCTTTTCACTTATTTATGTCTTCTTCAGTTTCTTTCATCAAAGTCTTATAGTTTTCAGTGTACAGCTCTTTCACATCTTTGGTTTATGTTATTTCTAAGTAGTTTATTTTTTGATACTATTGTAAATGGAATTGTTTTCTTTCTGATCATTCATTGTTAGTGTATAGAAAGACAGTTACGTTTTTGATTTTGTACCCTGCAATTTTACTAAATTTGCTTATTAGTTTTTCTGGTGGAGTCTTTAGGATTTTCTATGTATAATATCATGTCATTTGCAAATAGAGACAATTTTGCTTCCTCCTTTCTGATTCAGTTGCCATTTACTTATTATTATTATTAATTACCCTAATTTCTCTGGCTAGGACTTCTAATAGTATGTTGAATAAAAGTGGTGAGAGTGGGCATCCTTGTGTTGTTCCTGACATTCGAGGAAAAGGTTTTAGTTTTTCACCATTGAGAATGATGTTTGCTGTAGGCATGTCGTATATGGCCTTTATTATGTTGAGGTATGTTCCCTCCATGCCCACTTTCTGGAGAGTTTTCTTAATCATAAATGAATGCTGAATTTTTCCAATGCTTTTTCTACGTCTATTGAGGTAATCATATGATTTTTATTCTTCATTTTGTGAATGTGCTGTATCATAATCATTGATTTGTGGCTGTTGAACCAGCCTAGTACCCCTGGAATAAATCTTACTTGATCGTGGTGTATGATCCTTTTAATGTATTGTTGAATTCAGTTTGCATTTATATTCATCAGGGGTATTACTTGTAATTTTCTTTTCTAGTAATGTCCTCCTCTGGCTTTGCTATTAGGGTAGTGCTGGCCTCATAAAATGAGTTTTGAAGTGCTCGCTCCTTTTCTATTTTTTGGAAGAATTTGGGAAGGATTGATATTAGTTTTTTTTTAATGTTTGGTAGACTTCACCAGTGAAGCCATCTGGTCCTGGACTTCTCTTTGCTGTCTTGCTTGACTCTCTTGGTGGTTTCTTACTGACTTTAGGTCAGTGGTAAGAAGTAGCTCTAGACTCTTTTAGTAGGTTCAATTACAACAGAGCTGTCTCTCTGAGTCCACAAGATAATATTTTCCTGGTGTTTTTCTACATATAAGACACTTTATCTGTATATTTTGGCAACATAGAGGACAAAATTGTACTTCAATTATGGCGTTTCTTCCTCTCATCAAGCCCAATGAAGTGTTAATACCCATATTTTCTGAACCAAAAAACAGAACGCATTATCTAGCATCGTTTTTCTTTTTCTGATTTGTGAATTTACTTACATAGAAAGTCCTTTAAATATATAAAAATAAAATCACATTTGGTTATATATTTAACACACCAAGTTTACTGAAAAAAATAAAATTCATGAATGAGAACAGTTTTAGAAAATTCAAGTAAGAGTCTTTTTTCAAACTAGGGTCAGATAGTATACACAAACAAATCAGATTTTAAAAAATTCAGCAGTTACAGGTCCTTTTATCTTTATACTAACATATTGCCAAAAGAAACAGATGACTGAATTTAAAGAAAAACTTTTTAGCCAACCCTATATTGGTTTATAGGGCTTTTCTGAAAACACGTGGGCACAAAAAAAAAAAAAACAAAACAAACAAGAGTACTCAAATTTTAACTTTTTAAAAAATCTACTAAATTCTGTCAATTGCAAAAAATGGATTTCCCAGAAAAATTGCCTTTAGAGGAAGGCCTACCCAAGACTGAATATTATTCTTGACTGGGAATTGCTCTCCTCTGAAACTGTAGCATCTCTTTTTTCCTAAACTGTTCTGTGAATAGTTTCTAAATTTACATGAATTTATTCAGGACCTGATGACACTATTTACCTTTAGGATTTGAGTCAGTTGACATGCAAGGTGAGATTATTACCTCTAAGTCTACTTCTTGCCAGGAGCACCAATCCAGCACTTTTCTAGTCTTTTCCCTCAAAGTTTCATTGAAGAGAGACCTTCAAGATGGTGGAGGAGTAAGACGTGGAGATCACCTTCCTCCCCACAAATACATCAGAAATACATCTACATGTGGAACAACTCCTACAGAACGCCTACGGAATGCTGGCAGAAGACCTCAGACTTCCCAAAAGGCAAGCAACTCCCCACGTACCTGGCTAGGGCAAAAGAAAAAAGAGAGACAAAAGAATAGGGAAAGGACCTGCAACTCGGGGAGGGAACAGTGAAGGAGGAAAAGTTTCCATACACTAGGAAGCCCCTTCACTGATAGAGACGGAGGGTGGCGGGGGGAAGCTTCAGAGCTACGGAGGAGAACACAGCAATAGGGGTACAGAGGGCAAAGGGGAGAGATTCCCGAACAGAGGATTGCTGCCAACCAGCACTCACTAGCCAGAGAGGCTTGTCTGCTCAACCAGCGGAGTGGGTGGGGGCTGGGAGCAGAGGCTCCCGCTTCAGAGATCAGATCCGAGGGAGAGGACTGGGGTTGGATGCGTGAACACAGCCTGAAGGGGGTAGTGCGCCACAGCTAGCCCGGAGGGAGTCCGGGAAAAGTCTGGAACTGCCTAAGAGGCAAGAGACCATTGTTTCGGGGTGCACGAGGAGAGGGGAATCAGAGCACTGCCTAAACGAGATCCAGACACTGGCGCGAGCTGAGGCTATCAGAGTGGACCCCAGAGACAGGCATGAAACTCTAAGGCTGCTGCTGCAGCCACCAAGAAGCCTGTGTGCAAGCACAGGTCACTCTCCACACCTCCCCTCCCGGGAGCCTGTGCAGCGCGCCACTGCCAGGGTCCCGGGATCCAGGGACAACTTCCCTGGGAGAACACACAGCTGTTGAAATGTCACACTGGCCTCTGCCACTGCAGGCTTGCCCCGCATTCCATACCCCTCCATCTCCCTGGCCTGAGCAATCCAGAGCCCCCTAATCAGCTGCTACTTTAACCCCGTCCTGTCTGAGCAAAGAACAGACACCCTCAGGCAACCTACACACAGAGGCGGGGCCAAATACAAAGCTGAACCCCAGGAGCTGTGCGAACCAAGAAGAGAAAGGGAAATCTCTCCCAGCAGCCTCAGGAGAAGCAGATTAAATCTCCACAATCAACTTGATGTACCCAGCATCACTGGAATATGTGAATAGACAATGAATCATCCCAAAATTGAGGCAGTGGACTTTGGGAGCAACTCTAGACTTGTGGTTTGCTTTCTGCATCTAAATTATTTCCAGGCTTATATTTATCTTAGTTTAGTACTTAGATTTTATTGTCATTGCTGGATTTGTTTATTGATTTGGTTGCTCTCCTCCTTTTTTTATATATAGATATATGTATATGTTTTCCTTTTTCTCTTTTTGTGAGTCTGTATGTGTCTGCTTCTTTGTGTGATTTTTGTCTGTATAGCTTTGCATTTACCATTTGTCCTGGGGTTCTGTCTGTCTGCATTTTTGTTTATCGGAGTTTTTTTAGTATAGTTTTTAGCAATTGTTGTCATTGGTGGATTTGTTTTTCGGTTTGATAGCTCTCTTCTTTCTTTTTTTAAATTAATTTTTAAAATTTTTAATATATTTTTTATTTTAATAACTTTATTTTCTTTCTTTCTTTCTTTCATTCTTTCTTTCTTTCCTTCCTTCTTTCTTTCTTTCTATCTTTCTTTCTTTCTATCTTTCTTTCTTTCTTTCTATCTTTCTTTCTTTTTTTCTTTCTTTCTTTCTTTCTTTCTTTCTTCTTCCCTTTTCTTCTGAGCCATGTGGCTGAGAGGGTCTGGTGCTCTGGCCAGGTGTCAGGCTTGTGCCTCTCAGCGGGGAGAGCTGAGAGCAGGACATTGGTCCACCAGAGTCCTCCTGCTCCACATAATATCAAAAGGTGAAAGCTCTCCCAGAGATCTCCATCACAACGCTAAGACCAAGCTCCACTCAATGATCAGTAAGCTACAGTTCTCATCACCCTATGGCAAATAACTAGCAAGACAGGAACACAACCCCGCCCATTAGCAGAGACTCTGCCTAAAATCATAATAAGGTAATAGACACTCCAAAACACACCACCAGTTGCGGTCCTACACACCAGAAAGACAAGATCCATGCTCATCCACCAGAACACAGGCACAAGTCCCATCCAACAGGAAGCCTACACAACCTACTAAACCAACATTAACCACTGGGGTAAGACAGCAAAAAACAATGGGAACTGCAAACATTCAGCATTCAAAAAGGAGACCCCAAACACAGTAAGTTAAGCAAAATGAGAAGACAGAGAAATACACAGCAGATGAAGGTGCAAGGTAAAAACCCACCAGACCAAACAAATGAAGGGGAAATAGGCAGTCTATCTAGAAATGAATTCAGAATAATGATAGTAAAGATGATCTTAAATCTGGGAAATAGAATGGAGAAAATACAGGAAACCTTTAACAAGGACATAGAAGAACTAAAGAGCAAACAAACAATGATGAATAACAAAATAAATGAAATTAAAAATTCTCTAGAAGGAATCAATAGCAGAATAACTGAGACAGAAGAACGGATAAGTGACCTGGAAGATAAAATAGTGAAAATAAATACAACAGAGAAGAATAAAGAAAAAAGAATGAAAAGAATTGAGGACAGCTTCAGAGACTTCTGGGACAACATTAAACGTACCAACATTCAAATTATAGGGGTCCACAAAGATGAAGAGAAAAAAAAAAGGGACTGAGAAAATATTTGAAGAAATTATGGTTGAAAACTTCCCTAACATAGGTAAGAAAACAGTCAATCAAGTCCAGATAGTGCACAGAGTCCAATACAGAATAAATTCAAGGAGAAACATGCCAAGACACATATTAATCAAATGATCCAAAGTTAAATGCAAAGAAAAAATATTAAAAGCAACAAGGGAAAAGCAACAGTAAATATACAATTGAATCCCCATAAAGTTAACAGCTGCTCTTTCAGCAGAAACTCTGCAAGCCAGAAGGGAGTGGCAGGACATATTCAAAGTAATGAAAGGGAAAAACCTACAACCAAGATGATTCTACCCAGCAAGAATCTCATTCAGATATGATGGAGAAATTAAAACATTTACAGACAAGCAAAAGCTAAGAGAATTCAGCACCAACACACCAGGTTTCAAACAAATGCTAAAGGAACTTCTCTAGGCAGGAAAAACAAGAGGAAAAAAACACCTACAAGAACAAACCCAAAACAATTAAGAAAATGGTAATAGGAACATACATATCGATAACTACCTTAAATGTAAATGGATTAAATGTTCCAACCAAAAGACATAGACTGGCTGAATGGTTACAAAAACAAGACCCATATATATGGTGTCTACAAGAGAACCACTTCAGACCTAGGGACACATACAGACTGAAAGTGAGGGGATGGAAAAAGATATTCCATGCAAATGGAAATCAAAAGGAAGCTGGAGGAGCAATTCTCATATCAGACAAAATAGAATTTAAAATAAAGACTTGTACAAGAGACAAAGAAGGACACTACATAATGATCAATGTATCAATCCAAGAAGAAAATATAACAATTGTAAATATGCACCCAACATAGGAGCACCTCAATACATAAGGCAACTACTAACAGCCATAAAAGGGGAAATAAACTGTAACACAATCATAGTAGGGGACTTTAATATCCCACTTTCACCAATGGACAGATCATACAAAATGAAATAAATAAGGAAACACAAGCTTTAAATGATACATTAAACAAGATGGACTTAAATGATATTTATAAGACATTCCATCCAAAAACAACAGATTATACTTTCTTTTCAAGTGCTCATGGAATATTCTCCAGAAGAGATCATATCTTGGGTCACAAATCAAGCCATGGTAAATTTAAGAAAATTGCAATTGTACCAAGTATCTTTTCCAACCACAACTCTATGAGATTAGATATCAATTATAGGACAAAATCTGTAAAAAATACAAAAACATGGAGGCTAAACAATACACTACTAAATAACGAAGAGATCACTGAGGAAATCAAAGAGGAAATCCAAAAATACCTAGAAACAAATGACAATGAAAATAGGATGACCCAAAACCTATGGGATGCAGCAAAAGCAGTTTAAGAGGGAAGTTTATAGCAATACAGTCCTACTTCAAGAAACAAGAAACATCTCAAATAAACAACCTAACCTTATCCTAAAGCAATTAGAGGAGGAAGAACAAAACAACCCCAAAGTTAACAGAAGGAAGAAATCATAAAGATCAGATCAGAACTAAATGAAAAAGAAATGAAGGAAACAATAGCAAAGATCAATAAAACTAAAAGCTGGTTCTTTGACAAGATAAATAAAATTGATAAACCATTAGCCAGACTCATCAAGAAAAAAAGGGAGAAGACTCAAATCAGTAGAACTAGAAATGAAAAAGGAGAAGTAACAACAGACACTGCAGAAATACAACAGATAATGAGTTATAACTACAAGCAAGTATATGCCAATAACATGGACAACCTGGAAGAAATGGACAAGTCCTTAGAAAAGCACAACCTTCTGACTGTGAACCAGGAATAAATAGAAAATATAAGCAGACCAAGCACAAGCACTGATATTGAGAATGTGATTAAAAATCTTCCAACAAACAAAACCCCAGGACCAGATGGTCTCACAGACGAATTCTATCAAACATTTAGAGAAAAGCTAACACCTTTCCTTCTCAAACTCCACCAACATATAGCAGAGGGTGGAACACTCCCAAACTCATTCTATGAGGCCACTATCACCCTGACAGCCAAACCAGACAAAGACGTCACAAAGAAAGAAAATTATAGGCCAATATCACTGATGAAAATAGATGTATAAATCCTCAAAAAATACTAGCAAACAGAATCCAAACCGCACATTAAAAGGATCATACACCATGATCAAGTGGGGTTTATCCCAGCAATTCAAGGATTCTTCAGTATATGCAAGTCAATCAGTGTGGTAAACCATATTAACAAATTGGAGGAGAAAAACAATATGATCATCTCAATAGACAAAAAAAAGCTTTTGACAAAATTCAACATCAATTTACGATAAAAACTCTCCAGAAAGTGAGCATAGAGGGAACCTACCTCAACATAATAAAGGCCATATACAACAAATCCACAGGAAATATTGTTCTCAATGGTGAAAAACTGAAACCATTGCCTCTAAGATCAGGAACAAGACAAGGTTGTTCACTCTCATCACTATTATTCAACATGGTTTTGGAAGTTTCACCCACAGCAATCAGAGAAGGAAAAGAAAGCAAAGGAATCCAAATCGGAAAAGAAGAAATAAAGGTGTCACTGTTTGCAGATGACATGATACTATACTTAGAGAATCCTAAAGATGCTACCAGAAAACTACTAGAGCTAATCAATGAATTTGGTAAAGTAGCAGGATACAGAATTAATGCACAGAAATCTCTGGCATTCCTATACACTAATGATGAAAAATCTGAAAGAGAAATTAAGGAAATATTCCCATTTACCACTGCAAAAAAATGAATAAAATACCTAGGAATCAACCTACATAAGGAGACAAAAGACCTGTATGCAGAAAACTATAGGACGCTGATGAAAGTAATTAAAGATGATACAAACAGATGGAGAGATATACCATGTTCTTGGATTGGAAGAATCAACACTGTGAAAACGACTATACTACCCAAAGCAATCTACAGATTCAATGCAATCCCTATCTAACTACCAATGGCATTTTTCACTGAACTAGAACAAAACATTTTACAATTTAATGGAAACACAAAAGGCCCCGAATAACCAAAGCAATCTTAAGAAAGAAAAACGAAGCTGGAGGAATCAAGCTCCCTGACTTCAGACTATACTACAAAGCTACAGTAGTCAAGACAGTATGGTACTGGCACAAAAACAGAAATATAGATCAATGGAACAGGATAGAAAGCCCCAAATCCATGCACATATTGTCACCTTATTTTTGATAAAGGTGACAAGAATATCCAATGGAGAAAATACAGCCTCTTCAATAAATGCTGGGAACACTGGACTGCTACATGTAAAAGAATGAAATTAGAACACTCCCTAACACCATACACAAAAATAAACTCAAAATGGATTAAAGACCTAAATGTAAGGCCAAACATTATTAAACTGTTAGAGGAGAACGTAGGCATAACACTCTATGACGTAAATCACAGGAAGATCCTTCTTGACCCACCTCCTAGAAAAAATGGAAATAAAAACAAAAATAAACAAATGGGACGTAATGAGACCTAAAAACTTTTGCACAGCAAAGGAAACCATAAACAAGACTAAAAGACAACCCTCAGAATGGGAGAAAATATTTGCAAATGAAGCAACTGACAAAGGATTAATCTCCAATTTACAAGCAGCTCATGCAGCTCAATATCCAAAAAGCAAACCACCCAATCCATAAATGGGCAGAAGACCTAAATAGTCATTTCTTCAAAGAATATATACAGATTGCCAACAAACACATGAAAGAATGCTCAGCATCACTAATCATTAGAGAAATGCAAATCAAAAATACAATAAGGTGTCAGATCACACCAGTCAAAATGGGCATCATTAGCAAATCTACAACCAATAAATGCTGGAGAGGGTGTGGAGAAAAGGGGACCCTCTTGCACTGTTGGTGGGAAGCTAATACAGCCACTATGGAGAACAGTATGGTGGTTCCTTAAAAAACTATAAATAGAACTACCATTCGACCCTGCAATCCCACTACTGGGCATATACCCTGAGAAAACCATAACTCAAAAAGAGTCATGTACCACAATGTTCATTGCAGCTCTATTTACAATAGCCAGGACATGGAAACCACCTAAGTGTCCATCGACAGATGAATGGATAAAGAAGTTGTGGCACATACATACAATGGAATATTACTCAGCCATAAAGAGGAATGAAAATGAGTCATTTATAGTGAGGTGGATGGACCTAGAGTCTGTCATACAGAGTGAAGTAAGTCAGAAAAAGAAAAACAAATACCATATGCTATCACATATATATGGAATCTAAAAAAAAAATGTTCTGAAAAACCTCGAGGCAGGACTGGAATAAAGACGCAGATGTAGAGAATGGACTTGAGGACACGGGGAGAGGGAAGTGTAAGCTGGGACAAAATGAGAGCGTGACATGGACATATGTACACTACCAAATGTAAACTAGCTAGCTAGTGTGAAGCAGCTGCGTAGCACAGGGAGATCAGCTCGGTGATTTGTGACCACCTACAGGTGTGGGATACGGAGGATGGGAGGGAGACAAAAAAGGGAGGAGTTTTGGGGATATAGGTATATGTATAGCTGATTCACTTTGTTATAAAACAGAAACTAACACACCATTGTAAAGCAGTTATATTCCAATAAATGTTTTAAAAATCCCTAAAAAAGGAATTTCTTTGAATAATTTGGCTTCCTAATAATTCTGTCATTTTTTTTTGGTGTGTGTTGGGTATTCTCTCAAAAATTCATAAAACTTTTAGCAGAAAGTAAACAAAGATATCTGACTTTCCTGTTGATAGTAACAGATGATTATGGAATTAAGTAGGGAGCAACAGAACTGCTGGCAGGCATGTGCATAAACTTTTAATATCTAGCTGTACCCTAGATTGAAACCGGCAATGTTTAAAAGTTTAAGATGACTCCATCATATCTGATTTAGATTCTCTATCAAATCATATTAAATGACAGTAGAATAGGGAAGACTAGTATCACGAACTGGAAGTCTGTGTGTTGTCAGAAAAGTGATGAGTCAAAAAACAGTCTTGTTTTAACAAACATCAATCTACTCTCAGTGGGTATTTCCTAAGAAGAATTTGATGTCTGGTACATTTTCTACTTTTAGGCTTTGACCAAATAACCAAAGATTCTCTCACCAGACAACACTTTGAAAAGTTGCCTATCCCGGTTTATCATTTAGAAGCAATAACCACTGGAACCCCTGTGTTTAATATTTCCAATGCAGGAGAAGCAATATGATCGAGTGTAATCTGGAGGCAGGTGGGGCAACAAGAGATTGCTTCCAACTCTGCTCCATCAACTTCCTAGAACCTTCTGTGCCTTGGTTTATTCATTTACCAAATGAAAGGAAAGCTGTCTGCCAGAGGCAAGTAAAAAAAAATCATATATGTAGTAAACCTTTGAAATAGATAGAATAAAAGTCCAAAAACATAGAATGTAGTTAGAAATAGACATTGCATTGTAACCCACAACACTGAGTGCAACTAAGAAATATGGGCAGAAATTTCCCAGAAGTATATAAGAAGTATACCCAGAATCAAAGGTGGGCAATAAAAGGCTGGTTTTGAGGAGAAACTACTGTTGTGCAGTGGGATGGTGGTACCCACCAAAAGGAAGAAAGAGTTAATAGAAGTTTTGCTATACAGTTCTACCTAATCAAGCTCCTTAAAGATCAGCTGCACCAGTATGCCACTAAATGAAAGTCCTGCTTTCTTTAATTTGTTTAAAACATTAACCTTTGTCAGCTTCCAGGGCAGATCCTGCTAGAGCAAATCAGTCAAATCAAGGTTGAGGAGAAGGAGAAGTGGGAGAAAGAACAGAGTTAGGATAGGAATGGAGGCAGTACATAAGATCTTTGTAAAATTGTCCAGCACTATGAACATCCTAGAAAAAAATAAATATGAATGGTAATAATAATGCTACTCCTAGGCTCTGAGCACAGAGTTCTTTTCTTTAGGGGCATCTATAGATTTGTAGCCATTCCCTCATTCATAGTCCCTGGGAAGTCAGAGAGGAAGTACATTCACTGATCACAACATCCTTTCATCATTTCAGACCAAAACTTTCCTGATAAGGCCACAAGACAAAACCTCCTATAGTTCTTAACTATTTGTCAATTACAGATCATTTTGAGAATCTAATAAGAACTGTACAAACTTTGCATAGAAAATAATAATCCATAAGCTGAAAATTGTGCATGTAATATAAGGAAGTTCATAGTGTCTTGCAACCCAGTTTAGAGACCTCTGTTTATCATTGGACTACTTTAGGATCTTCTTGTATGCTCATTTGCCAGCTCTACCACTGAGAAGAAAAATCAGTGAGGATTTTAGAGTATTTTCTGACTTGGACATTTAGGTCTTAAAATTTGAATCAACTTACAGGTCAGGGATTAGCAGGATGGAGCGTGACTGGAATGCAATAGCTGATAAGTGTTTTGGGAGTTCATTGCAGGCTTGAGTTATCAAGGGACTCTTCAGTGAGTCCCAAGAATCTGAGCTGTCCTTGGAACATTTAAAGTAGGAGAGAGAAGAAAAGACTTGCTCAAGTTATTACATAAGATTGTCTTGACTGGGCAAAGATTACTGCTAGGGGTGTGGTAGAAAAGAAAACCAGGAACTCGTGACCAGGAGGAGTGGAGGGTGGAACAGCTATGATCTGAATCCCTTGATATCTGTTTTGTGACCTGGCATCAGGGAAATGGATCTAGCTTACCTGATAAAAGTAAATGGGAAAATATAATATAAACCTGTAAGTATTGCACCTTTATCCTTGTGACTTGTTTTAGTATATGTGACAACAACAGTTTCTGAGCTGTGCTTGGATTCACAGAAAATCTATCCCTAGAGAATTTGCTGGGTTGGCAGTAGGATTTAGAAATTTGTAAGGTGTAAGAATGTATTTCTGAGAGGAGTTCAAAGCCCACAAGTCAGGGGAAGGAGTCAGGAATGGATTTGAATAAATATTATCACATATTCAAACATTTTCTCTTGAATATGTGATTCAGGGTCTGGAGACAGCTGGTAGTCTGTCTGGTTTTCCCAAGCCAGACCAAGTTCTCATCGAGTGCATATTGTTTATTTAGACAGCAAGTAACTCTTACAGCAGTGATTTGGTAAGACAGAACTTTATTCCTCTTGCACTGGACAGAGATTTTTCATTTAATCCATCATTCTGAACTTACTGCACTGTTTTCAAAAGTCACAGCAAGTCACTCAAAGTCGACTTTGACAGCAGCCCCAGAACACAGGGGAGACTTAGCCTATAATTACAAGATGACATGACATCTGGAGGAGAAGTCAGGAATCAGCCAGGTGTTGGGTATCCAGGATCTCAAATACCTGGCTACAATGAAAGACTTTTAGGGGACAGTGAAATCACCTGCTTCGAAATTGTTGACCTTTTTAGTTTGTGTGTGTGTGTATATATATATATATATATAATGTTTGTTTATTTATTTATTTATTTATTTATTTATTTATACAGGTCACATATCCCCTAGTACATGAAAAGCTATTTGAGGACATAATTCATCTGATATCACACTATACTAATTGGAGTATCATACACTTAGAAAACAATAAATGTAATAATGCAAGAATAAGTAGTGATATTTAAAAAAAGACTTTGGAACAACAATCATTCCTACATTCACTGGATGCTGTTTTTAGTGTCCACTGTGTCCTAGGCACATGCCTGGTAATACAGAAGTAAAATACATAGTCCTTTTCTAGGCGGATCCCACAGCCCAAGTGCATAGTGAGTAGTGGTGTGATAGAGATGTGCACACAGTCCTAAAATATTTCAGAAGAGGGGCACCTGACCCAGATTGGAGGGTTGAACAGGACTCCAGGCACAGAGGAGATACAGTGAAATTAGGATGGTATTAGTAGAAAACTTGAAATTGGGCTCCAGATTTTCAGACTAGAGTCCTTTCCACTAGACACAAGAAATATGTTGTGTAAGGTCAGAAAATCAAAGATCAGGAGTGTTTTAAAAGGCAATGTTGCCAGTAATTAAGTAGGCATCATTTATTCTTTTATTAACTCCAAGATATTAACACAAAATGCTGATAATGGGGTAGGTTATCGGTATGAAGTGTCCACAGATCATTCTCTCAAGAAACTAAAAAACAACCAGGTATAATGTTGTAAATGTAGTAGTGAATTTTCTTCCTAATTCCAATTTCACCTATGCAGCTCCCTACTGGATGATTCAACCTGATCATCCTGCTAGTACCTTAAGTTCAAATGTAGTCAAAATCCTATGTCTATCACTTAAGACCTCCCCACACATCTCAGCAAACATTAATTCTCACTACTGCATTCAATCATTTTATAATGCAAACTGAAATGCTTGCTGTTCCTGACACATGCTCTATCGTTTCCCAACAATGTGCCTTTGTCCACCCTGTTTCCTCTATTGAGAAGCTTTTTCTACCATTTCTGCTTATCTATATTTTACTCCAGACTTTAAGGCCCCACTGAAAACCTGCATCCTCACCAGGGAATTTCTGATTCCCACTTTATCATCTCTTAAAAAACAAAATAAAATCTGGAAGTGACTTATTTGTTCAAGCTTTTATAGCATTTTATCTGTACTTCTCTCATACTAGAAAGAGAGATTTGGGTGTCATCCATACAGATATAATAATTGATGTCTTAAAGTAAAATGAAATTGCCAAAGGACAAAGTACAAAGAGATAATAGAAAAATGTCAAGGTCAGAGTTTAGGGAAACACATTTTAGGGGACCTGAGGGGGAAAGGCGCCAGAGAAGGGGACAGATAAGTAGCAAAGCAGTGAGAGAGAACAAGGTGAAAGGGATGCTTAACAATGTTGAAGAAGGTAGAAAAATCAAGAAAGAGGAATGAACAATGAATATCTGTTGAACGAATGGAAGGATGAAGAAAGAACAAATGAAGAGACCATTGGATTTAATAGGATTTTGGTGGGGAAAGAGTGATGATATGGAGAAATTTTGAGGGCAGGAGAAAAGATAAAGAATTGGAATTTGTCTGACTTATCTTGCTTAGCATAATGTGCTCAAGGTCCATCCATGTTGTCCCAAATGAGGTAATGTGATAAATATTGCTTCAATGGCAATTGTATTACAATATGTAAATGTATCAAAGTAATTATGCTGTATACCTTAAATTTATAAAATATAACATGTCAAATTTACTAACTAAAGAAGGAATAAAAAGATTTATGTATGCTCCCAGTATGCCATTCTGATATTAATATGAATAATAAAAAGGAAAAAAATATTTTGATGAAAAAAAGAAAGAAAGAAAGAAATGGAATCTGAAAATCTGTACTGGACTACTGGGTCTTCTACTGCATAACCTTAAGCAAGTTAAATTTTGTGAAACTCCTTCCCCATCTCCAAAAAGAGAGCAATAACCACTCCTTCATCTACATCTCAGCTTTATCATATGGGTTCAGTAAGAATGTGAGCAAAAGAGACCAGCAAAATGTAAAGTTCTATACAAATGTAACATAATATAATTAGCATCGTTTTAAAGAGCTCTACAAATGAGGAGACATTCAATCACCAGTCCAGAAAAATATTAGGGGCAAGAGTTTGCAGACGTCCAGTTAACAGTTGTCATGACTTGCTGTGCATCTGCTGGGATTGAGCTCAGGATTGAGCTCAGTACCAGGTATTGTATGAATTTGATTTTACTTTCATCCTCCAGGTTACTATTTACTAGTGATATATTTCAAGTACTTTCCAAATAGTAAAACTTGTGAACAGATCCAAATATAGCCCTATAATAATATCACTCATTGGCTTACAATTCTATCTTAATTCTTCTTCTTTTTTGCAATTTTACTTTATTATTTTTAAAACATCTTTATTGGAGTATAATTGCTTTACAATGCTGTGTTAATTTCTACTTTATAACAAAGGGAATCAGCTATACATATACCTATATACCCATATCTCCTCCCTCTTGCGTCTCCTTCCCACCCTCCTTATCCCACTCCTTTAGGTGGTCACAAAGCCTATCTTAATTCTTTATTTTTTAACATCTTTACTAGAGTACAATTGCTTTACAATGGTGTGTTAGCTTCTACTTTATAACAAAGAGAATCAGTCATACATATACATATGCTCCCATATGTCTTCCCTCTTGCGTCTCCCTCCCTCCCACCCTCCCTATCCCACCCCTCCAGGTGGTCACAAAGCACCAAGCTGATCTCCCTGTGCTATGCGGCTGCTTCCCACTAGCTATCCACTTTACGTTTGGTAGTGTATATATGTCCATGCCACTCTCTCACTTTGTCCCAGCTTACCCTTCCCCTTCCCCGTATCCTCAAGTCCATTTTCCATTAGGTCTGCATCTTTAGTCCCATCTTGCCTGTAGGTTCTTCTGACAACTTTTTTTCTTTTTTTAGATTCCATATATATGTGTTAGCATACAGTATTTGTTTCTCTCTTTCTGACTTACTTCACTCTGTAGGACAGTCTCTGGATCCATCCACCTCACTACAAATAACTCAATTTAATTCCTTTTGATGGCTGAGTAATATACCACTGTATATATGTGCCACATCTTCTTTATCCATTCACCTGTTGATGGACACTTAGGTTGCTTCCATATCCTTGCTATTGTAAATAGACCTGCAATGAACATTTTGGTACATGACTCTTTTTGAATTTCGGTTTTCTCAGGGTATATGCCCAGTAGTGGGATTGCTGGGTCACATGGTAGTTCTATTTTTAGTTCTTTAAGGAATTTCCATACTGTTCTCCATAGTGGCTGTATCAATTTACATTCCCCAAAACAATGCAAGAGGGTTCCCTTTTCTCCACACCCTCTCCAGCATTTATTGTTTGTAGATTTTTGATGATGGCCATTCTGGCCGGTGTGAGATGATATCTCATTGTAGTTTTGACTTGCATTTCTTTAATGATTAATAATGTTGAGCATTCCTTCATGTGTTTGTTGGCAATCTGTATATCTTCTTTGGAGAAATGTCTATTTAGTTCTTCTGCCCATTTTTGGATTGGGTTATTTGTTTTTTAGATATTGAGCTGCATGAGTTGCTTGTATGTTTTGGAGATTAATCCTTTGTCAGTTGCTTCATTTGCAAATATTTTCTACCATTCTGAGTTTTGTCTTTTCAGCTTGTTTATGTTTTCCTTTGCTGTGCAAAAGCTTTTAAGTTTCATTAGTTCCCATTTGTTTTTATTTCCATTTCTCTAGGAGGTGGGTCAAAAAGGATCTTGCTGTGATTAATGTCATAGAGTGTTCTGCCTATGTTTTCCTTTAAGAGTTTGATGCTGTCTGGCCTTACATTTAGGTCTTTAATCCATTTTCCATTTATTTTTGTGTATGGTGTTAGGGAGTGTTCTAATTTCATTCTTTTACATGTAGCTGTCCAGTTTTCCCAGCACCACTTATGGAAGGGGCTGTCTTTTCTCCAACAATAAGGTGACCATACGTGCATGGGTTTATCTCTGGGCTTTCTATCCTGTTCCATTGATCTATATTTCTCTTTTTGTGCCAGTACAATACTGTCTTGATTACTGTAGCTTTGTAGTATAGACTGAAGTGAGGGAGCCTGATTCTGCTAGCTCCGTTTTTCTTTTTCAAGATTGCTTTGGCTATTCGGGGTCTTAGGCATTTCCATACAAATTGTGAACTTTTTTGTTCTAGTTCTGTGAAAAAGGCCAGTGGTAGTTTGATAGGGATTGCATTGAATCTGTAGATTGCTTTGGGTAGTAGACTCATTTTCACAATGTTCATTCTTCCAATCCAAAAACATGGTATATCTCTCTATCTGTTTGTATCATCTTTAATTTCTTTCATCAGTGTCCTATAGTTTTCTGCATACAGGTCTTTTGTCTCCTTAGGTAGGATTATTCCTAGATATTTTATTCTTTTTGTTGCAATGGTAAATGGCAGTGTTTTCTTAATTTCATCTTCAGATTTTTTCATCATTAGTGTATAGGACTGCAAGAGATTTCTGGGCATTAATTTTTTATCCTGCTACTTTACCACATTCATTGATTATCTCTAGTTTTCTGGTAGCATATTTAGGATTCTCTATGTAGAGTATCATGTCACCTGCAAACAGTGACAGCTTTACTTCTTCTTTTCTGATTTGGATTCCTTTTATTTCTTTTTCTTCTCTGATTGCTGTGACTAATACTTCCAGAACTATAATGAATAATAATGGTGAGAGTGGGCAACCTTGTCTTGTTCCTGATTATAGTGGAAAAGTTTTCAGTTTTTCACCATTGAGGATGATATTGGCTGTGGCTTTCTCATATATGACCTTTATTATGTTGAGGAAAGTTCCCTCTATGCCTACTTTCTGCAGGGTTTTTTATCATAAATAGGTGTTGAATTTTGTCAAAAGCTTTCTCTGCATCTATTGAGATGATCATATGGTTTTTCTCCTTCAGTTTGTTAATATGGTGTATCACGTTGATTGATTTGAGTATATTGAAGAATCCTTGCATTCCTGGAATAAACCCCACTTGATCAGAATGTATGATACATTTTATGTGCTGTTGGATTCTCCTTGCTAGTATTTTGTTGAGGATTTTTGCATCTATGTTCATCAGTCATATTGGCCTGTAGTTTTCTTTCATTGTGACATATTTTTCTGGTTTTAGTATCAGAGTGATGGTGGACTTGTAGAATGAGTTTGGGAGTGTTCCTCCCTCTGCTGTATTTTGGAAGAGTTTGAGAAGGATAGGTGTTAGCTCTTCCCTAAATGTTTGATAGAATTCACCTGTGAAGCCATCCGGGCTTTTGTTTGTTGGAAGATTTTTTTTTCTTTTTGGTGGTATGCGGGCCTCTTACTGTTGTGGCCTCTCCCATTGTGGCCATGGCTCACGGGCCCAGCCGCTCCATGGCATGTGGGATCTTCCCAGACCGGGGCACGAACCCGTGTCCCCTGCATCAGCAGGCGGACTCTCAACCACTGCGCCACCAGGGAAGCCCTGTTGGAAGATTTTTTAATCACAGTTTCCATTTCAGTGCTTGTGATTGGTCTGTTCATATTTTCTATTTCTTCCTGGTTCAGTCTCGGCAGGTTGTGCATTTCTAAGAATTTGGCCGTTTCTTCCAGGTTATCCATCTTATTGGCATATGGTTGCTTGTAGTAATCTCTCATGATCCTTTGTGTTTCTTCAGTGTCAGCTGTTACTTCTCCTTTTTCATTTCTAATTCTATTGATTTGAGTCTTCTTCCATTTTTTCTTGATAAGTCTGGCTAATGGTTTATCAATTTTGTTTCTCTTCTCAGAGAACTAGCTTTTGTTCTATTGATCTTTGCTATGATTTCCTTCATTTCTTTCTGATCTGATCTTTATGATTTATTTCCTTCTGCTAACTTTCAGGGTTTTTTTTCTCCTTTCTCTAATTGCTTTAGGTATAAGGTTAGGTTGTTTATTTGAGATGTTTCTTGTTTCTTAAGGTAGGCCTGTATAGCTATAAACTTCCCTCTTAGAAGTGCTGTTGCCAAATCCCATAGGTTTTGGGTCCTTGTGTTTTCATTGTCATTAGTTTCTAGGTGTTTTTTGAATTCCTCTTTGATTTCTTCAGTGATCTCTTGGTTATTAAATAGTGTGTTGTTTAGCTTCCATGTGTTTGTATTTCTTACAGATTTTTTCCTATAATTGATATCTTGTCTCATAGCCTTGTGGTCGGGAAAGATACTTGACACTATTTCAATTTTCTTATATTTACCAAGGCTTGGTTTGTGACCCAAGATATGATCTATCCTGGAGAATGTTCCATGAACACTTGAGAAAAATCTGTATTCTGTTGTTTTTGGATGGAATGTCCTATAAGTATCAATTAAGTCCATCTTATTTAATATATCATTTAAAGCTTGTGTTTCCTTATTTATTTTCATTTTGGATGATCTGTCCATTGGTGAAAGTGGGGTGTTAAAGTCCCCTACTATGAATGTGTTACTGTCAATTTCCCCTTTTATGGCTGTTAGTATGTGCCTTATGTTTTGAGGTGCTCCTATATTGGGTGCATAAATATTTACGATTGTTATATCTTCTCAGATTGATCCGTTGATCATTATGTAGTATCCTTCTTTGTCTCTTGTAATAGTCTTTATTTTAAAGTCTATTTTGTCTGATATGAGAATTGCTCCTCCAGCTTCCTTTTGATTTCCATTTGCATGGAATATCTTTTTTCATCCCCTCACTTTCAGTCTGTATGTGTCCCAGGTCTGAATTTTGTCTCTTGTAGAGAGCATATATACAGGCCTTGTTTTTGTATCCATTCAGCTAGTCTATGTCTTTTGGTGGGAGCATTTAATCCATTTACATTTAAGGTAATTATTGATATGTATATTCCCATTACCATTTTCTTTTTTTTTTAATTAAAAAGGTTTTATTGTAAATAATAGGATACCAACATCTTGTGACAATCCATATTTGAGAGTATTAAATATTTAGAACAGATAGTGCATTTCTGTAATTGGGCTGAGCAATGCAGATTTCTCCATTCTTAATTGTTTGGGGTTTATTATTTTTGGTCTTTTCTTTCTCTTGTGTTTCCTGCCTAGAGAAGTTCCTTTAGCATTTGTTGTAAAGCTGGATGGTTGGTGCTGAATTCTCTTAACTTTTGCTTTTATGTAAAGCTTTTAGATTCTCTTTCAAATCTGCATGAGGTCCTTGCTTGGTAGAATAATCTTGGTTGTAGGTTTTTCTCCTTCATCACTTTCAATATGTCTTGCCACTCCCTTCTGGCTTGCAGAGTTTCTGCTAAAAGATCAGCTGTTAACCTTATGGGGATTCACTTATGTGTTATTATTTTTTCCCTTGCTGCTTTTAAAATTTGTTCTTTGTATTTAATTTTTGATAGTTTGATTAATATGTGGCTTGGCATGTTTCTCCTTGGATTTGTCCTGTATGGGACTCTCTGTGCTTCCTGGACTTGATTAACTATTTCCTTTCCCATATTAGGGAAGTTTTCAACTATAACCTCTTCAAATATTTTCTCAGTCCCTTTCTTTTTCTCTTCTTCTTCTGGGACCCCTATAATTCGAATGTTGGTGCGTTTAATGTTGTTCCAGAGGTCTCTGAGACTGTCCTCAATTCTTTTCATTCTTTTTTCTTTATTCTGCTCTGCACTAGTTATTTCCAATATTTTATCTTCCAGTTCACTTATCCGTTCTTCTGCCTCAGTTATTCTGCTATTGATCCCTTCAAGAGAATTTTTAATTTCATTTATTGTGTTGTTCAACACTGTTTGCTCTTTAGTTCTTCTAGTTCCTTGTTAAATGTTTCTTGAATTTTCTCTATTCTATTTCCAAGATTTTGGATCAACTTTACTATCATTATTCTGTATTATTTTTCAGGTAGAGTGCCTATTTCCTCTTCATTTGTTAGCTCTGGTGGGCTTTTGCCTTGCTTCTTCATCTGCTCTGTGTTTCTCTGTCTTCTCATTCTGCTTAACTTTCTGTGTTTGGGGTCTCCTTTTTGCAGGCTGCAGCTTCTTAGTTTCCATTGTTTTTGGTGTCTGTCCCCAGTGGCTAATGTTGGTTCAGTGGGTTGTGTAGGCTTCCTGGTGGAGGGGACTAGTGTTTGTATTCTGGTGGATGAGGCTGGATCTTGTCTTTCTGGTGGGCAGGTCCACGTCTAGTTGTGTGTTTTGGGGTTTCTGTGGCCTTAATATGATTTTAGGCAGCCTCTGTGCTAATGGATGGGGTTGTGTTCCTCTCTTGCTAGATGTCTGGCATAGGGTGTCCTGCACTGTAGCTTGCTGGTCGTTGAGTGAAGCTGGGCCTTGGCCTTGAGATGGAGAGCTCTGGGAGATTTTCACTCTTTGATATTACATGGAGCTGGGAGGTCTCTTGTGGACCAGTGTCCTGAACTTGTCTCTCCCACCTCAGTGGCACATCCCTGATGGCTGGCTGGAACACCAAGAGCCTGTCCTCCACACAGCTCAGAATAAAAGGGAGAAAAGAGAGAACGAAAGAAGAAGATAAAATAAAGTAAAATAACATAAAGTTATTAAAATAACAAATAAAATTATCAAGAAAAAAATGTTTAAGTAAAAAAAAAGAAAGAAAAACAGACAGAACCCTAGGACAGATGGTAACAGCAAAGCTATACAGACAAAATCATACACAGAAGTGTACACATACACACTCAGAAAAAGAGAAAAAAGGAAAAATATATTTATATTGTTGCTCCCAAAGTCCACCTCCTCAATTTGGGATGATTCATTGTTTATTCAGGTATTCCACAGATGCAGAGTATATCAAGTTGATTGTGGAGACTTAATCCGCTGCTCCTGAGGCTGCTGGGAGAAATTTCCCTTCCTCTTCTTTGTTCGCACAGCTCCCGGGGTTCAGCCTTGGATTTGGACCCACCTCTGCCTGTAGGTCGCCTGAGGCCGTCTATTCTTCGCTTAGAAAGGACAGGGTTAAAGGAGCAGCTGATTCGGGGGCTCTGGCTCACTCAGGCTTGGGGGAGGGATGGGTATGGGTTGCAGGGCGAGCCTGTGGCGGCAGAGTCCAGCATGACGTTGCACCAGCCTGAGGCATGCCGTGCGTTCTCCCAGGGAAGTTGTCCCTGGATCCCGGGACCCTGGCAGTGGTGTGCTGCACAGGCTTCCGGGAGGGGAGGTGTGGATAGTGACCTGTGCTTGCACACAGGCCCCTTGGTGGTGGCAGCAGCAGCCTTAGCGGCTCATGCCCGTCTGGGGTTTGCGCTGATAGCCGCGGCTCGCGCCCGTCTCTGGAGCTCCTTTCAGCGACGCTCTTAATCCCCTCTCATCGCGTGCCAGGAAACGAAGAGGCAAGAAAAAGTCTCTTGTCTCTTCGGCAGCTCCAGACTTTTCCAGGACTCCCTCCCGGCTAGCCGTGGCACACTAGCCCCTTCAGGCTGTGTTCATGCTGCCAACCCCAGTCCTCTCCCTGTGCTCCGACCTAATCCCAAGCCTCAGCTCGCAGCCCCGCCCACCCCAGCGGGTGAGCAGACAAGCCTCTCGGGCTGGTGAGTGCTGGTTGGCACCAATCCTCTGTGCGGGAATCTCTCCGCTTTGCCCTCCACACCCCTGTTGCTGTGCTCTCCTCTGTGGCTCCGAAGCTTCCCCCCTCTGGCACCCGCAGTCTCCACCCACGGAGGGCCTTCCTAGTGTGTGGCAACCTTTCCTCCTTCACAGCTCCCTCCCATTGGTGCAGATCCTGTCCCTATTCTTTTGTCTCTGTTTTTTCTTTTTTCTTTTGCCCTACCCAGGTACGTGAGGAGTTTCTTGCCTTTTGGGAGGTCTGAGGTCTTCTGCCAGCCTTCAGTATGTGTTCTGTAGGGGGTTTTCCACATGTAGATGTATTTCTGATATATTTGTGAGGAAGAAGGTGATTTCCACATCTTACCCTTCTGCCATCTTGAAGCCATTCCCTGTCTTAATTCTTGAATGAGAAAGAAAGGCTAGTCTGACAGGAATTGTTTATAATCCACAACCTGCCTTATGCTACAACTCAGACATCTGTATTTCTTTCACCATTAGTGCCCTGGTAGAACAAAAAGATTAATACTCAACCACATCTTGAGAGATCATTTAGTCCTATCATTTCATTTACAGGTGAGCAAAGTTAAGGCCCAGATAAGGGGAGGGACTTACCCAAAACCACAAGTAGTTAGAAGCAGGAACACAGATGGAACACAGATTTCCTGTTAGTCCAAGATCCTTTCCTCTACATCAGCCTTTCTCAAAATGTATGAATGTGCAAAGTGTTACATACACACACAGACACACGTGCACATGCACACACATTCATGTACATGTATGTATATGTTGAGGAAAGTCAAATTTAGAAAGTTATGTGTGCTATGCCGTCCTCTTGAAGATTCTGTTATGAAGTCTCCTGGAATATCACCAACACAACTTGTGGATAAAACAAAGTTGTGTTTATTTCTTAAATACCTTCACAGAACTTGGGCTGTGTTTCAGAGTGAGGAAGGTGAGGACAGAATTTATTAAGAACTGGAAATTTGGTTTATGGGGGGTATTTAAATGTGGGAGTTTGACTAGTATTGACTAAGAATTGTGATACAACAGTCCAGGATTGGTGGAAGCAGCAAGGTAAGGATTTTGAAGATAGGATTCAACGAATCTTAGGGCTCAAGCTGTTGGATGCTTTCCACTGAAGAGTTAGTGAGTCTTTCAGGAATTTCCTGTAATAAATAGTCAAACCATTTGCATGGACAAGATAGTCCTGGAAGAGTGAAGAAATGCTAATAAAGAAAATGAAATAGCAAAGTCATGTTAATATAGACAGTAAGGTGTGGTTTTGATTCTCAGTGTCCAGAGTGAGTGTGAAAGTAAACAGTTTGGTTTTCAAATCACAATGTATATTAAAGCCTCAAAGAAGTCCTGCATTAATTAAAATTGTTTTACTTTATTTAATCCAGACTTTTTCAACATCTACCTGACTACAGAATCCTTGTTTTTACTTTAAGCACATTCTAGAAAACTGAATTCTATTTGTTCTCCTAAAATTCATACTTTGGGGGACCTATTCAGAAGTTGATCAGTTATGAATTGTCTAAAAACACTAAATGGATGGTATCAAGTTTCTTTATCCAGTATTAGCAGTTGTTTTGATGGCTCATCTAATTGACTAGGCTTCTTCTATTATATGCTACATAATGATTGCTCTCCCTGATAAGAACTGCTTGAGTTGTAAAGGTTTTAATTGAGGACCCATTAGTGCTGCAAGAATTAAGTGTCTGGAATGGATCATTCTATTTACCTTTTCATCAGGTTGGACCAGAATAAACTTTCTTTATACCCATATAGCTTACACCACATTTGTCAATGAGTTGGTGTCATCATTTGCATTTTGAGGTAGATGATCATGCTCAGGTGATTTTCAGATATTGCTTTTTGGCTGTGTTTTTTGTTTTGTTTTGTTTTTGTTTTGCGGTACATGGGCCTCTCACTGTTATGGCCTCTCCCGTTGCGGAGCACAGGCTCTGGAGGCGCAGGGTCAGCGGCCATGGCTCACGGGCCCAGCCGCTCCGTGGCATGTGGGATCTTCCCGGACCGGGGCACGAACTCGTGTCCCCTGTATCGGCAGGCGGACTCTCAACCACTGCACCACCAGGGAAGCCCTTTTTGGCTGTGTTTTAATATAGTTTTATAAATTGTTTTCCAAGCCACTTTAATTAGTACTTATTAGATATTAATCACCTGTCTAGTTTGATTTATAAAAATGATACAATTTTGAGTTCTCTCAGCTGCATAAGAAAACTATCGGTGCTTTGTGACCACCTAGAGGGGTGGGATAGGGAGAGTGGGAAGGAGGGAGGTGCAAGAGGGAAGAGATATGCGGACATATGTATATGTATAACAGATTCACTTTGTTATAAAGCAGAAACTAACACATCATTGTAAAGCAATTATACTCCAATAAAGATATTAAAAAAATAAAAATAAATAAAAGAGAAAACTTTCTCCAAAGCCTTAAATTCTTCTTTATTCAATTTTAAACCACAACAGAGTCAAGGCTGTGTATTTTTCCTCTTTTTAACTTAAAATTGTGCCGTATTTTTTTCTTCTTGAAGCAACAGTTTATGGCCAACCCATTTCCCTAAATTACTCCAACACATACAGATATTTAGTTACAAAGTCATGCAGAACTTTAAGTGGGAAAAGACTCAATGAGTCCAAAGGTGAACCCAAATGAATTGAAGGGAAATTCACAAGTCAGGAATGCGGCTAGAATGCTGTACTTGCTAAAACTGCAACTGCTTAGACTCCTCCATTAGATTTCATTTAGCTGATCATGTGATGTTAACCAGGTAGTTCCTCTATTAGAGCTAGTTCTAACAGAGCAAGGGAATTCAAGTTTGGAGCATCTGAGTTTTGCCAGCTGCATTAAATGGATCAGGAACTCACATGGAGATTTGGAGGGTAACAACAACAATAACAAAATGGAACCAGGGAAGAGCAAATAGACTGTGACTTACTCTTTAACTGCAGTTATATGACACCAAGAAATTTAAAGAGAACAGTCCGTCATCTGATGTTTAGGTGCTCATCATGAAGCTGCATGTGTCTTGGTGATGTAAATCATCCTCACCACCAAGTAATATAAGAAGTCTCTTAGTAGTAGTTGTATAGACAACTATAGCCCACTGGCCCACAGGGTACATACATGGTTTATGGAAATTTCATTAAATCAGTTTTAATTTTTAACATTTTCTAGCACTTAATATTGACCAGCACTTTCACATGTTATTTCAATTGATCCTCTCAAAAACTCTTGACTTGGCTATTATGCAGTCTTAATATCACACATCTCTAATATATCGATACATATTAAATCAAGTATTTGGTACATGGTGCACCATCAACGAATTTTAATTGAATTCAGAACTAAGGTTTCAAGAGTTGGAAATTTATTCTATGAATATGGCAAGCTTGAAGGTAGTGTCATGAAGCTTTGCTATATGGAATTATTTGGTTTGAAAGAGGTGATTTGACATAAAGTATATCTGAGTCTTCATGATAAATCTCATAGCTATATTAGTTAGTACTAATGTGCATCAACCTAATGTGTATATATCAACACTTTAGGTAAAAAATTGAATTTTATTTAGTCAGCAAGATAATTTCCTACATGATGTCAAGCATCTGGATATTTAGAACCATACATCAATCAAATTTAGTACCATCTGGACATTTGGCATTATTTAGAAACAAGTAACATGACATGCTTGCCTGTGTGCATTACTCTAACTTTCAGTGTTGAGACCAGTAATTACATACCTGTAGGTTCAATCCTATCCCAGTTTCTGGGATAATTTATGTGTCTACATAGGAGAAAATAAAGAGTTCTAGTTACTCCATGCTTGGTACTTAGTATAGTGGTTCTAAATTTTGTCTGGATATTATAGTCAATGAGCAGCTTTGAAAAGTATTGATACCCGATGTTACCTCCCAGAGATTCTGATGTAGTTGGCCAGGAGTATAGTGTAGGTGTCAGGTTTTTTTAGAAGTTTGCTAGGTAGTTTTAATGTAGAGGCAAGATTAAGAACCACTGATCTAGTTCATTCACTTACTGGTTCTATGCTGCCCTTGGTACTTCAATACTTCTCCAATAATCAATTTCCTATTTAGTACATCAATTCCCCAGTATTTCTCAATGACTGTGTCTCTGAAAATTATTTATCTCCTATCAGTAACCTCCCTACTTGGACTCCTACCAAATTCTTTTCACTTAAAACTCAATCACATGCTTGATCCGGCCCTGCTAGAAACAGTATGTCTTGGAACCTGGTTCTTTGTTGACAGGTTTCCTATTTTCCAGAATATTGTGCCTTTCCCCTATGTTCTGACCCCTAACCTTTAATCAAATCTAGGGATCTTACTAGATTTTGAGTCCTGATCCTGTGCAGTCTGCCCCAACTTACCACTAGAAATTGATTTACATCGGTATCTAAATGATTGTGAATTGTTTTTTCCTTTTCTCCCAAATATTTTGGCATCATCCTATCACAAATAGTATAGCATGGTAGTGAATTCAGAGTTAGGCTGTCTGAAATTAAATCCTGGTTCCACCATTTTCGAACTAGATGACCTTGGATTACTAATGTAACCTCTCCTAGCCTCAATTTTCACATCTATACAATATAGATAATGATCATAATTATTAGGGTTGTGATCATTAAGTGAAATAATACCCATAACATGCTTCACACAGAGCAGGGTACATATTGTTTAAATCCATGTTAGCAGCTCTGTTTTCAAATGAAAATTTGACAGGTAATAATTAGAGTTTGTTTAAAATTAACAAACAATGATTTGGTAGTTAAAACAAATTACCTCATCCATCTTATTTACCATTCATATACTAGACCTCTCATATTTACACATCTTTCAAAACAGTGACTTTGCCTTGGAAGTACTGAATTTCACAGGGGAAAAGTGAATAGAGGTCCACTTTACTTTTAATGCATGAAAAGTCCATTGCCTTTGATATCATAGATAAATGCTAGGATACTGACATAATAATTACTTTACTGCTGGGAGTTTTCAGTGAAGCCATAAAAGAAAAAAATGATCAGCCTAATTGCCTCAAGATGGATATATAATGCATAAATCTCTTGTTTAATGGATCTAGTAATAGACCACCTGTTTCCCCTGCCTCCTTCTCAGTTCAGTGCATGGATGACTAGTGTTCCTGAAGTGAACAAACTCAGACTTTGAAGTGCTATAATGCTGTAATTTAATGACAGCTCATCTCAATTTTGCATTTTACATAATCAGATAATTCTAGATTTTAAGAAAAGATCCATGCCCTGCTTATCGTGTTTATTGCACATTCATCATTGAGATATTCTCTAAACAGAAGTTCTAGGTTCAAAGGCTCCACTTAGAGGGGTGAATAAGAAATAAGTAGAGGAAAGGATATAGAGGTATGTAGGTGGTGGAATACTTGGTTGATTTGTTCAAGACCAAATTCACAGTATGCTATCATAGCTGAATTTAACATTGTCAGGCTGCTCAGCAATCATTTCCCACCATTTGACCTCATTATTTAATCTATCACAACATTCAAAGACTGCCATACATGATCTTATCTAGAATAAGTATAAATTAAGTCTAAATGAGCCTTACCACTTTTAACATTTCAGAGGTTCGGGCTCTAGTAATTCAGAATTTGTGATGAATCAGACTTCTCTGAAAAAAAGGGGTGCAATTATTCTTGGCAGATTAATAGTGTTAGCAGATTAAGGGAAGTGTGTTTAAGCTACTTAAAACACATCGTTTGTAAGTACCTAAGAAGTTATTTGCTACAAATACTAGATAGAATAATTATAAATCATCGTGACAAACTCGATGAAACTTGTCACTGTGTTTACAGTAAAGATGTTTTTTGAGGATGTTTTTCATTAGTTGCTCTACAAATCTCCTGGAATATATGTTTCTCTCTGGTTTCATTATTAGAAAAAGTTACGCTTACCAGGAAAAGAGATAGTATTAATTAGAGATTAAAATGTGATAGTTTTAATGTGATAGTATTAATTAGAGATTAAAGTCTTCTAGTCCAGACTAGCTGTGGTTAAATCCTAACTCTTTCACCTTTTGGCTGTGTGAACTTTGACAAGTCACTTAACTTCTATGAGCTTCAATTTCCTCACCCGTAAAATTGGGGAAAATAGTAGCCCCTATGGTGAGGATTCAATGAATTTATACGTGAAAAGTGCTTAGAACTATGCCTGACAAACATGGTAAATGTTCAGTAAATGTTAGCTCTAATAGTATCATAATGTTTTCTTAGTAACCAGTTTATTTTTTTTTCAAATAAACATTGTATTGAATATTTCCCTCTTTATGTTGCCGCCAGACAGCTTAAGGTTCACTTTGTGGCCCACTTCACACAAGGATAAAAACTTGCATGTTGTGATTCCTTCTTACATTTTTACTATTATTTTAAATCTATTTGACTTTGTTAAATTGCTTGAACCTCTGTAATTCCTTTTTAAACAAGGCATATATAAGGCAAAACTAGCTTAGCTTCAGCTACTATGAAGAATCAAAGTTAATAGTCTCTTTCAAAAGTTGTTGTCAGGACTTCTCTGGCAGTCCAGTGGTTAAGACTCTGCCCTTCCACTGTAGGGGGGCACTGGTTCGATCCCTGGTCAGGGAACTAAGATCCTGCATGTCATGCGGTGTGGCCAAAAAAAACTTTCTTATGATTGAAATTGGCTTTTCCCCATTAATCTGATTGGTAAAAAAATTAACCTTTATTATAAAAGTTTGAAGACATGCAGAAAAGCAAAGAAAATAATCTGATGAACACCCATGTATCAAGTACCTAGATTTTACAATTATTAACATTCTGCCACATTTGTTACCTCTTTATTTTTCCATATATATTTTATGGTAATTAAAAATACATGGTGTTTCACCCCTAAATACTTCAGCATGCATGTCTTAAAAAATAAGGACATTTTCTTTTGTAACTATAGCATTATTAAAACAAGTGACAAAATTAACAATATGAATTAGCGCATTTTAAAAGACTACGGACTCCTTGAAGGGCAGGGATAGGGGCTTCTGCTATTCTTTATCTCAGTGATTGACACAGAAATGGGTATATGTGCTCAGTGCATCCTCATGAAGTGCCTAGTCATTTAATTGCTTAATGCAGTTTTATTGTATTTGCTCAGTTCTTTCCTCCAGAACAAAAAAGGTAGAAAACCCATTTCTGCTGCTCTTGTTCCCTCATTCCTGCCCCTCCCCAAATCATCAAGAGAGAAAAGAATGGAGGCAAATTAAATTCCTCTCCCTCTGTAAATTCATACAGGTTGCCCCTCCCTATTGGCACCCTGCATCTGTAGGCAAGTTAATAACTCTTTCCCCATTGGCAAAAATCACTGACTTCTCACAAACTGTGGTAGTTAATGTTTGTTAGATAATTTGTGAATCATGGCTGGAAGTTGCAATATATACCCTGAGGTATCTTAATCCCACAGTTGAAATGAATTGTGTTAGTAATAATTAAAATTGTTACTATATCAACTCTAGCAGCAATAAGACAAGCCAGGTTAACCACTAGCCCCAATCTCTCCCCACCTTTCCCACAGAGAATATTTTCCTCTCCTTCCTTTCTAGCTTTGTAAAATTCTTTCATCATTTTGGAAAATGTTGAATAATTCTCTGCATACTAGTGATATGAAACCCCCTTGAATTTTATCATATGTGATCAGTTTATTGTCCATTTGAGGCTTTGCCTGTTTTTTTGCTTTTTGTTTTGTTGTTTTGTTTCTTTAAAGAAATACATGATTTAATCACATCATTCTTCTCTGGGGGAACTCAGGCCAAAATAATGCTTCACCACATGGAAAATCCACCTAATTATTTAATAACATCTTTCATCAATGTTTTCCTCAATTCATTCTTCCATGATTGTGTTCTCCCATGTATTAGAGATTAAATCTTGAGTCAAATATTTAATCTTGGACAAAACATCACATTTAGAAATAGCATGGGTTCCATCATGCCTAGACAAGCACTGTACAGCTCTTATTCCCATGCTCATAGTTACTGACAGGACTGCTGTCACTCTTTGCTATTATGGGCTCCATTAATGCTGCCAGGAAAAAGGGACTCTGGCATTTTAGCAGTTGCTCTTTGCCAGGCTCTAAGCTTTCTTCTAAACTTTACAAGTTGGATACACAGAGATTTTAGGAGCGCTATTTGACATCTTGGCTGTTGAATTAGTCATAACTGAAAAATACACTAAG
Organism: Pseudorca crassidens; assembly: GCF_039906515.1. NCBI lineage: Eukaryota > Metazoa > Chordata > Mammalia > Artiodactyla > Delphinidae > Pseudorca > Pseudorca crassidens. The sequence continues at coordinate 41,260,488 of NC_090317.1, read as the reverse complement.
TTGTCTTTGTGTTGTCTGGCTCTTTTTTCTGGTTTAGTGCTTTCTGGGCAGGAGATATGTATTTTACATAAGTCAAAATTTGATGCAAAGTACTATGTTCATGTTTGCTAGTATGGATCACCTTAAATGCATTTCTGGATTTGATCATCATCATAACACTAAAGTTGAGCAAGAACTAATAGGTCCATTTTATAGGTGAGCATGTTAAGAACATTTTTAATTTTAACTTCCTGAGATCATAAAGGCCAGGAAGAGAGCCCAGCTCTCTTGAACTGTGGCCAAGTGTAATGTGCTGCCTCGTAATCTAACTTGTTTTTCCTATTAATGAGAATTTGACAAAGGGCACTTAACTATAAGCCAGGAGACTAGGTTCTAGAGTCAGCTGTAAGAATTGAATGAATGAATGGCAGCAGATATAATTTAGAGAAGATTGACCAGAAACCTTTATTCATAAGGTGGTACAATTGAATGGACCTGTATTTCTAAGTCTCTATTATTTAGGTCTGCATGTTGATCGAGGTCTCTACCGAGTAAATAATGGACAATTATGGGTCATAAATGTGGCTTTCTTCCCAGAGCCTACAAGAGAAAGAAGACATTCAGTGAATGTGAGTGCATGCATATGTCTGATTATCCTTTCTGAAATAGTTTGAATATCTTATTTTTTTTTTACCAAAAGTTACCCTTAGATTATCTATGGCACATTTTGCATGCCAAGGATATTGAATCATTAATTAAGTGTAAAATGAGTCCTGCCTCATGTAATGATTATTGAAAAAGAATTAACTTGGGTATTTCCAAACAGTGTGAATGAGACATTGACTTTTGGACAGTCTTCCCACCACTAACTATATGGCAAATTTGTGAGCAGCGGTAAGTGATTGCTCTAGTGAAATGTAAGAACACCCCAGGGAGATAGATACCTGTATATAACAGTGTCAAGACCTTCTGGTCCTCTCCCTTAAAATGTACCAAGGAGTCTCTTCATGACACTGCCACCTTTCCTTCCTCTTTCCTTCCACCAACCTCTCTTCTGTTCACCATCTTCTCTGGTTACACTTGATTTAACCAGAACTACTACCACTGACTCAAATGGAAAATATGCAGAACTGCTGCCCAGAAAGCAGGCATGTGGCAGAATCCTCTTGGACACCAGTGGTGTCATTCAGTGCTAATGATAGCCTGCAAGGGCCATCAATCATTTTAGGGAATACCCATCATAGGATACAGGAATTTCAAAAGCAAAGGGGTAAATGCACATCATCGAAAATGTGCAAATCAGTAATTGTCAGTTTCCAGAAATGAATTTGGTAGTAGACAATGTAAAAATATTCTGACTAAGATGACATAACAGTGAGTGTTCTGAATTTGAATAGCACTTTTTCCCCTTGTCAGTGTACTTTCCCATCTGTTATCTCATTTAATTCTCACAACAGCCCTATAAAGTAGACATGGCAAAGAGGTATTATCACCCCCTATTTGACCCATGAAAAAACCCAAGTTAAATGACAAGTTAATGACAGTACCTGGACTAGAATTTAGGGCATCTGACTATTTATCGAGTCATCCAGCCATTCCTTTCTTCCTTCAAATATAGCAGCTTCAGCCTCAGCATAGTAGATGACTTTAAGGAGAGAGAGTGAATATCTTTTTTAAGAGATTTTAATTTTATTTTTTATAGCTTTATTTATTTGGAAACATTTCAAAATGTTCATTTCAAACATTTCAAGTGGGAAAATTGTGAGAAAATTACCTTTTATCTAAATTCACCAATTGTTAACATCGTGCCACATTTGTATTATTTCTATGTATACATATGTGCCTAAGTATGTTTTTTTCTGAACCATTTGAAAGTTAACTGCAGATATGATACTTCACCCCTAAATAATTTAGCATGTGGCTCATAAGAATAAGGACCTTCTCCTACATAGCTGCAATACAATTATCACATTCAGTAAACTTAACTTTGATACAATACTATATCTAATGTATATTCTATATTCAAATCTCCCCATTTGTCCCAATACTGTCCTTTATGGTATTTTTCTGATCCAGAATCCAATAGAAGATTATGCATTACATTTTTTATCATGTCTTTCTCCTTTAATGTAGAACAGTTCCCTAGATTTTTAAATTTAAATTTATTTAAAATTGATTTCATGACCTTGACATCTTTGAAACAACTAGGCCAATTGTTTTGTAGAATTATCTTCAATTTGAATTCATCTGATTGTTTCCTCATGATTAGATTCACATTATACATTTTTGACTAGAATACGACTTGCATGATTTTTGTGTCCTTCTCTGTGCCTAACTTCAAGAGGTAGGTACGTGATTTACTTTGTCTCATTATTGATTATTCTGAGTTTGATCATTTATTTGAGGAAGTATCTGACAGATTAATCCACTGTAATTAATTATAATTCAACAGAGTATAACTAATGAATAATCTGTTGGGTGATACCTTGAGCCAATTTAAATACCTTGTTTCACAAAACTTTTCATTGATGATTCTTTCCTGAATCAGCTATTACAATGGTGGTGGCCAACTGGTGATTTTTAAGTCATTCTCCATATATTAGTTGGTATTCTTATATAAAAAGGAGCTCTTCCCTCTTTTATTAGTATTACTGTGGACCCATAGACTCTTTGCCATCCAATTCTGTCCATTCTGAAATGCACAGATCTTCAGTGTAATCTCAGAGAATTATTTTTATTACAATTTTAACCATATTTAAGTGTCCATTTCAGGACATTTATAACATTCACATTTTTTAAAACCCATCACCCGCATCCATCTCCAGAACATTTTCATCTTCCCAAACTGAAACTACATACCCACTAAACAGTAGCTCCCCATTTCCCCCTATCCCAAGCCCCTGGCAACCACCATTCTACTTTCTGTCTCTACAAATGTAACTATTCTAGGTACCTCATATAAGTGGAATGGCTTATTTCACTTAGCATAGTGTCTTCAAGATCCAACCATGTTGTAGCATCAGAATTTCTTTTTAAAGCTGAATATTCCATTTTTGTATATATCTCGTTTTGTTTATCCATTTATCTTTATATGGATACTTGGGTCGCTTCCACTTTTTGGCCATTATAAATAATGTTTCTGTAAATATTGGTGTACAAATATCTGTTTGAGTTCCTGCTTTTAACTTTGGGGGGTATATGCCTAGAAGTAGAATTGGATCATATAGTACTTATATACTTAATTTTAATTTTCTGTAGAACTGTCACATCGTTTTCTGTAGCAGCTGCACCATTTTACATTCCTATCAGTAATATGCAAGGGTTACAATTTTTCCACATCCTTGCCACACACATTTTTCTGTTGTTTATACACACACACACACACACAAACACACACACACACGTCATTCTAATGGATATGAAATTGTATCTCATTATGGTTTTGATTTATGTTTCTCTGGTGATTAGTGACATTGAGCATCTTTTCAAGTACTTATTGGCCATTTGTGTATCTTCTTTGCAGAAATTTCTACTCAAGTCCTGTGTCCATTTAAAAAATTGGGTTTATTTGTTGTTGAGTTACAGGAGTTCTTTATATATTTTGGATATTAATCCCTTATCAGATATATGATTTGCAAATATTTTCTCCTGCAGGTTACATTTTCACTCTGTTGATAGTGTCCATTGATGCACAAAAGTTTTAAATTTTGATGAAATCCCAATTTATCTTTTTTTTCCTTTTGTTGCCTGTGCTTTCTGTACCCAAGAAATCATGGTCAAATTCAGTGTCATGAAATTTTCTCCTATATTTTCTTGTAAGAGTTTTATAATTCTTCCTCTTATGTTTAGATTTTTGATCCATTTTGACTGAATTTTTGTATATGGTGTAAGGTAAAGGTCCAACTTCGTTCTTTTTCATGTGGATATCCAGTTTTCCCAATATCAATTGTTCAAAAGACTGTCTTTTCCCCCATTAAGTGGCCTTGGCACCCTTACCAAAATAATTTGACTGCATATGTGAAGTTTTATTTCTGGACTCTGTATTCTATTCCATTGGTTTAAATGTCTCTCTTTATAATAGTATTGTACTGTTTTGATTACTTGAGCTTTGTAGTAACTTTTGAAATCGGAAAGTATGAGGCCTTCAACTTTATTATTTTTCAAGATTGCTTTGGCTATTCAGGGTGCCCTGAGAGTCCCATATTCCATATGGGGTTTTAGGATGGATTTTCCTGTTTATGAAAAAAAAAAAAACTCATTGGGATTTTGATAGGGATTTCATTGAAGCTGTAGATTGCTTTGAGTATTATTCCCATATTAACAATATTAATTCTTCCAATCCATGAATGCAGGATATCTTTTTAATTATTTGTGTATTTAATTTATTTCAGCAACATTTGTACTTTTCAGTGCACAAGGCTTTCACCTCTTTGGTTAAGTTTATTCCTAAGTATTTTATTATTTTTGATGATATTGGAAATGGAATTGTTTTCTTAATTTCCTTTTTGAATTGTTCATTGTTAATATATAGAAACACAATTGATTTTTTGTATTGATTTTTATCCAGCTCAGTGAATTTTTAAATATAAATGTACCCATGTAATCAACACATCAAGATTAGAACTTTTCCATCATCCCAGAAAATTCTTTCATGTCCCTTTCTAGTTAAAACTCCCTAAGCACTATTGTGGTGTCTATTACCATATATTTAATTGGCAAGTGTTTGAACTTCATATAGTAGATACAAACAGTACACATCCTGTTGCTCATTTTTTTGAACAGAAGTTTATTCAGTGCCTACATTTTGTCAAGTAAACATGTCAAGAATACACAGAAATATGATACAAAGTCCCTACTTTCAAGGAACTTAAGGTTTAATAAGAGAAAGAACTTACCACCACTTGAAGTGGTAGTATAAAGCAGATGCAAACTGAACTGGATGGACAGCCTTGGATCAATAATATGGCTCTTGTGGTCCTGGACATGCTGGGCTCATTTGGAGAACTGTAGGAGTGTCAGTTTTGCTAGAGTGTAGCTGGATGTCTTTCAGTCCAGTGGTGGACAGGCAGAGATATGTTGTGCTCAATACGTTTTTGAGATGCATTCATATTATCCCTAGTTCAGCAATTCATTATTTTATTGCTGTAGAGATTCTATTGTATGAATATGCCAAATTTTGTTTATCCATTCTCTTGTTAAAGGGCATTTGGGTTATTTCCAGGTTTTTGCTTCTATAAATAAAGCTAATATCAACATTCCTGTTAAGGTCTTTGGTAAACATATGGACTCATTTTCCTTGGATAAATACATAGGTGTGGAATAACTAGGTTATGTGGTAAGTATATGTTCAATTTTAAAAGGAATTGCTAAATCATTTTTCAAAGTAGTTGTAAGATCTTGGTATTATAATTCTTTGTCATTTTGTCCTTTCTGGTGTGTATGGTAGTATCTCTTGGTGATTTTAATTTGCATTTCCTTGATTGCACATGATATTGACCACTTTTTCATATGCTTATTGGCCATTCAGATATCTTCTTTGGGGGCTGCCTTTTCAGGACTTTTGATCAGTTTTTATATGGTTTTTAAAATTATTTGTTTTCCTCATTGAGTTTTAGGAGTTCTTTATATTTTCTGGATGAGAGAGAGAAAAATATAGCTAGAGACTGAGATTGGATATTTTCATCCAGTTTGTGGCTTGCCTCTTCACTTTCCTAATCATGTTTTTTTGATGAACAGAAGTTTTGAAATTTGATAAGTCCATATTATTCTTTTTCAATACTCACCTTTTTCCTAATTAGGCCAGTGGGAACCACTTCAAGCTAGCTTCTGTGTTCTTTTGAACTATCTCCATCAGTTTTTTAATATTTCCTTATGATCTGGCACATAGTGTTCTAGACTCGCTGTGTACTTCCCCTTTCCCAGCCCTGGAAGGAGCACTGGTTCATTTTAGTGGGGGATGGCCTTTTGAAACCAAGATGTCTAGGCATCAGTTGTGCTCATTTCTATTGAGGTGTCATTGATTTTAGACATTTTCAGTAGGTAAATGGGTTGATACCAATATCTCTAATTCCACTCAAAACCACAGTTTTCATTCTCTCTTTCCTCCATTTTATATTTGTACTCTCCACCCAAAGTGTGAACGCTGATTCCCTAAAGCATTTACACACACACACACACACACACACACATACAGTTTTGGAATTTCTACACCTATTGAAGCATCCACAATAAATCTGATAATTAAAGCTCAGAATTTCTGTGCAGTTAATTTTGCCCTTTTATGGAAACAATTTCATTTATTTCTGTGTCATTATTCCTTTGTCACATTTTGCAAAAGCAAATATATAATTACATTTTTTAACATCTTTATTAGAGTATAATTGCTTTACAATGGTGTGTTAGTTTCTGCTTTATAACAAAGTGAATCAGTTATACATACACATATTTTTCTCTTCTCACATTTTCACCTTCTTTCTTTCATGAAATATAGTATATTAAATATACATTTTCTTTTGTATTTTTTTTAACTTGACAATATATCCTGGAAAATATATGTCCTGACAATATATCCTGGAAAATTACTCCATATATTTCAGCTCATATCAGCTCATGGAAAACCTCATTTTTTTTAAAATTTAACTTTGAAATAATTATAGATTCACAGGTGGTTGCAAAGAATGTATAGGACGGTCCTTTATTTCCTTCCCCCAGCCTTCCTGATAATATCTTATATAACTGCAGTTCAATATCGATACCCAGGAATTTGACATTGTTACAATCCACAGAGCTTATTCAGATTTCACCACTTACATATATACTTATTTGTATTTGTGTGTGTTCAGGTTTTTGAAGTTTTATCACATATATGGACTTGTATAACTACCACAACAATCAAGATATTGTACTGTAATATCACAAGATTTCCTCAAAGTTATGGAGAAAAGTGAACCCTTGTGCTGTTGGTGGGCATGTAAATTGGTACAGACACTATGAAAAATAGTATGTATGTATGTATATATATATATGTATATATATATATATATGCAGTGGAATATTATTCAGCCATAAAAAGAAGTAAAATACCATTTTCAATGTGGGTGACCCTTGAGAGCATTATGCTAATAAGTGAAATAAGTCAGAGAGAGGAAGACAAATACTGTATGATATCTTTGTAGAAACAGAGAGTAGACTGGTAGTTGCTAGGGGCAGGTAGGGGTGCGATAAGGAGATGCTGGTCAAAGGGTACAAACTTTCAGTTATAAGATGAATAAGTTCTGGGTATCTAATATACACCATGGTGACTATAACTTGTAGTTATACAAGTCTATATATGTGATAAAACTTTATATACTTGGAAGTATAAAAAGAGAGTAGATCTTAAAATTTCTCACCACACACACATTCACATGATAACTGTGTGAGGTGATGGAAGTGTTAACTGACCTTTTAGTAATCATTTCACAATATATACCTATATCAAATCATCACATTGTACACTAAATTGATGCCATATTAATATCTCAATTAAATCTCAATAAAGCTGGAAGAAAAAGACTCCCTTAAGTTACCTCTTTATAGACATACCCTTCCTCTCCCCCACTATCCTTAATGCTAGAGAGCCACTAATCTATTTTTTGTCTCTATAATTATGCTGTTTCACAAATGTTACATGAATGGCATCATACAATATGTATCCTTCTGAGACTGGATATTTTCCTTCACTCAGTAAAATTTCCTTGAGTTTTATCCAAGCTATGTGTACTAGTAGTTTGTTCTTTGTTATTGCTGAGCAGTATACTATGGAATAGATGTACCACAGTTTAACTATTCACCCACTAAAGGACATTTGGGTAGTTCCCAGTTTTTAGCTATAATGAATAAATAAATCTGCTCTGAACATTCATGTACAAGTTCCTTTATCCTCATTCATTTTTGCAGCCACATAAAACTTCATTGTGTGGATTTCTAATGTATGGGCACATAGATTGTTTCCAAAATTTTGAGATTATAAACAATCCTGCAGTGAATAATTTGTACATATTCATTTTTGTATGTTGAAGATATATCTTCGAGTAAATTCCTAGAAGTAGGATTGTTGGGTCAAAGGATAAATGTGTATTTAGCTTTTCAGCTATTTCAGTAGTGTGCTCAAAGTGGTTCATAGTGGGTTTTCAGAATCAATTTTTACATTTTCAGGAATTTTGTGAGCTAGTTGTAAAACATAACTAGTAGTAAAAATTAAATCCTCTAAACTCATCATTTTAAAAAAATATTTAAAAGTAAGGCAATGAATACTCTAAATTCATCACTAATCCTAATTCTTTTAAACTACATTTTGCTATTAGCTATGTTCTCTCAGATAGTCATGTTAATTGTAACTATATGGTAGGAAATCTATATAAATGTATGCTAATGTGTATCTCTTTCCAATCTGTGTTCAGTGACGTTACCTTAGAAGCTTGAAATTGGCCATGGTGAGACTACTTTCACCAAGGAAATCAACAAATGCTATACCTCAGAGCTTTTCGGTTTGGGTTTTGGTTGTTTCCAGAGAACCAGCTGTCAAACATTTACTGCCACACCATTGTGTATTTTGAAATTCCTGTTGAAGAATTAATGCCATTCTGCACTTTTACCAGAAATATATGAGAGTGCCTGTTTCCCCCACAGCCTCACCAACAGTGTATTGTCAAACTTTTGAAGTTTATCAAACTTGTGGATTAGAAATTTTTTCTCATTGTGGTTTTGATTTACATTTCTCTTATTATAAGCAAACTTGAGCTTCGTTTTTTATATACTTAAGAATAATTGTTTATATATTTTTGTTAACTGTTTGTCCATGGTTTTTGCCTATATTTCTTATCCAATTTTGATCTTTTGTTTTCATCTATTTTGAAGAATACATATCTCTATATTAGGGATATTAGCCCTTTTTTGTGATGCATGTTGCAAGTAACATTTTGAACTAGTTTGTAATTTGAATTTTTGCTTGCTATGATTTTTTTTTGCCCTGCAGAAAATTTTATGTAATCAAATTTTCCAATATTTTATTGCATCTGGACTTTGAATCATAGTTAGAGTGATTGTTTAACAATCCTCTCATATGATTTTAATTGGGAGCAATAGATCAAACTCAATTAAATAGACATTAGGTACCTATTATTTGCAGGATGCTCTGGTGAATATACAGACAAAAGTAGCACATTCCTCATCTCAAGGAATCCATAATTTCTTGGGAAACAGAGACCTATACATCACTTTCCTGAACCTGCTGTTAATTATAGCTGCCTAGATTCTGTTTAAATTAAATCTCAAACCTAAAACAGGCATGTAATGCTACTTTGTAACTGTACTATATTCCTCTTTTTGCTCACCTTTCCATTTATCAAAATGACTATTTCATATCTTTTCCTCTTTCATCCAAGGTTTTCAAACTTTGCTTATATCTGATTACTTTATTTCTTAACTCACTGAAAAAGTAACATATGGTTAAAAGCATGAACTTTGAATCTATACTGACTAGGCATGAATTGCAGCTGTATGTGAATACCAACTGCATAACATTGAGCAAGTTTATTAACCTTTCTGTGTTTCAGTTTCTTCATCTACAAAATGAAGCTAATAATAGTACTTGCCTGATAGTTTTGATTAAGTGTGTGGGTGGGTGTGGATGTGGGTGTGTAATGCCTGGAAAATAATAAGTGTCTGTAAGAGTTTGTTATCATCATCATCATCATCATCTAATCATTCCCTCATCTTCCCATGCCCAAATCTATCAATACAATACTACCTTTGTCTGCATTCATATTCTTCCCCTTTCCCACAGTTTCCAAATGAGGATATATCCCTCCTTCTGTCACAGGCAAATTCTTTCAACTGCTCTTTATTTCCCATCCTTTTTCTCCTATTCAAAATTTTTGCTACTTCATTTATCTTCTCCTTTTTCTACATCATTAATTTTTCCTTCTTTACTGGATCAATGCCAACAACATTAGCATGCCTTCCTACTTCCCAGTCTCTCATTTTGCAAAAAGAAACAACCTTTCTTGACGTCACCTCTACTCTAACTATCTCTGTATTTCTCTGTTATTCATCCTAGTCAAACTCATTGGAAGATTTAGCCACACTTACTTTCTTTAATTTATGAGCTTCCATTTACCCTTCAACCCACTCCATTCTGGCTTCTTTCTCTACAACTCAAATGAAAATACTCTTGACACAGTCACCAACAACTTCCATAATGCAAAATCCAATGGACCTGTCTCTGTCATCTTCTTACTTGACCTGAGTAGCATATGGCACAATTTACCTCACTATTTGTCTTGAAATATTATTTGCTTTCATCAACCTCATGCTCTGTCATGTTGTTTTTTCTACCCCAATAGCTGCTTTGAATAAGTCTTATGTGTAGGCTTCTTCTCTACCTTCTAAATGGTAGAATGCTTCAGGACTGAGTGTTTTGTCCTCTTCTCTCTCTGCATTCTCTCTAAGTAATCTCATCCAATTCTGAAATAATTTTCTCCAGTTTATTTATGTCTCACAAAGCCTCCAGCCTCATACCTTTCACTGTGCTCAACCCCACATCAATTTTCTTTCAGTATTATTATTATTTTTTTTTTTGGCGGTACACGGGCCTCTCACTGTTGTGACCTCTCCTGTTGTGGAGCACAGGCTCCAGACGCACAGGCCCAGTGGCCATGACTCATGGGCCCAGCCGCTCCGTGGCATGTGGGATCTTCCCGGACCGGGTCACGAACCCGTGTCCCCTGCATCGGCAGGCGGACTTTCAACCACTGCGCCACCAGGGAAGCCCTTCTTTCGGTTCTTTGAATGTATTGTACCAAGGCCTTTCTTATCTCAGTGCCTGTGCGTATGTTACTCTTTTTGCCTAGAATGCCCTTCTCCATACCCTCCACAAAACTCCCTCCTTCCTATCCTTTAGGTCTTAAATATTATATCCTCAGTCAAGCCTTTGTTGACATAGAACTTTCTCTCGATCTACATCATTCTCAATATCAGCCCCTTGAGCCTGTCCTTTATATCACTGACTATAACTCTCAATCAGTTTATTTAGTTATTTGTTTTTGCCTGCTTCTTCCAGTAGAATATGTGCTCCATAAGCTAAAGCACTATATCTGTGTTCTTCCGTATTGTATTTGCAGGGTTCAGCAAAGTGCCTGGCATAATTAGGTGTGAAAATATTTTTGGATGAATTAATTAGTGAATTAATCAATGACCAAATAAATACTTCTTTGTGTTAGAGACCTTGGATGCCATGGTAAGGCTTTTGAACTTTATTCTCTTGGTGATAAAATATTGTGGACTGTATGTACAAAGTGGGATGCATGCTAAACCAGAGTTAAAATAAAATGCTAGGAAAGAATAGAAGAAGGAGTTAATTCTGGTTGAAGGAAAATCAGGAGAGGTTGATGAAAGAGATGACATTTGAACTGAAGTTTCAAGGATGGATAGAATTTATACATGTGGAGATAAGGAGAGTAAATGGATAAGTGCAGGGTATGCTTTAATAAAGAAATTCAATCCACTACAGCTTGGAGAATGAGCATGTGGCTTGCTTAGTGAAAGATAAATCTGAAGAAAGTAGTTGGAACAGATTGTGGAGAGTACTGAATGCTGAACTGTGACATAGCCTAAGCAGAGTAAGAATGTGATAGACTGTCAAATCCTCATTTATGTTTTCTCCTGAAATTCCTCTTTAATCTATCCTCTCCTTTACATTACCCATTACCTTTTCCCTGTTTCTAACCCAAGTTACCTCTTGCCTGGACTATTCAAACAACTTACAAATTGGACCCTCCTCTCCTTCTCTTAACCTTCTTACCAGCTTAATCTTTCTAATACACAGCTCTGGTCATATGATTTCCTTCTTCAGGGAACTTCTGTCATTCTGTGTTGGCTACAAGATAAAAATTCAAACTCCATAGTAGTGTAGTTCAAGCTTCACTCCTCTGAACTCCCTTTACACACATATTAGGCAATTTAAACTACATTTACAGTCTTTGTATTCTTCACCCACACTTCATACATCTTACCTCACACTGTCCTCTCTGCACATCCTATGCTTTTTTCCCCCTCTCTCCCTTTGCACATAGTTGCCTCCCCTTATAGTACATTCTTCCAGTTCCTTTTCTCTCAAGCTGGATATGTCTGAATCCTGAGCAGCTTAAACATCTTTTCTACCAAGCTTTTACTGTTTTTCCACCCTCCCAAGTTGTTAGTAATTTCCCTCCTCTGAATCTCCATAATATTTCACCTGTACCACTCTTGTAAGGAACATTGTATCAGCCATTGAGGATACAAAGGTGAATAAGACAAAGTCTTACATTATTATTAATACTATACTACACTTTAAAGATCAAGAGTATAGGAGGATGGGTGATGCAACCCATTGTAGTCAGCCAGTCTAGTTTGATGAACACTCTCCAAAGAATGTACTGATAGAACAAACCTCCCTCTTGGCCTCTATGGAAAACAGGCTACACAAATGGTTTTCATTGGAGAAATTAGACTATATATCATCTCTATGCCACTAATAGCACTGTGTTTTTTCTTCCTCCTTTAATGGAGGTGTTGTGGAAGAGAATGAGTGGGGTCAGCAACATTTATTGAATGCTTCCTATGTGTTGTTTAATCCTCAAAACAATCCTATAAAATAGATCCTATTATGTTCATTTTATATATACAGTAACTGAAGCATAGAGTAAGTGAATAAATCAGAATTCAAATTCAGTCTAGGAACTGGAGAAGTTGGGATTAAAATCCATACAGTCTGGCCCCATAGTGTCTACTACTTAACCACCATGCTACACTCATAGGTACTACTGTTTAGCAGAAACAAATATGTTAGTTTATTGGGGAGGCAACCTCTTCAGACTTCTGAGAAGAATTTGTAACATTCGTCTCTTTGTAAGAAAACACTGCTCTTTTATGGTACCATGAGACAATAACTCCTTATGCAAATATATTTCCAAGGAAGTGACCTGGCATCTTCTTTCATCTAAATCCTGTGAAAACAGTAGACTCACAAAGTTCAACCAATCAATCAACAGTAATTCTTGAGTACATACTGTGTGGCCCAATCCTATAAGGAATAAGAGAAAAGAAATATGGTTACACAAAAATATTCAGCAATATCAGGAGCACTGCATTGAATGGGTTAAACTTTTTTTGAATGAGTACTGTAGAGTTGGAGAAAAATCCAAATATAAACATTTCTGGTCTTTTCCCATACCACACAGTGGCTCCTTCTTCCCTGGATAGCATATTGGAGCTATGCAAATGCACTGAGTGTGAGATATGCTGAGTTTATTTGCAAGGTTTCTTCTGGATGGCATTGATGCTCACATGACATGGAGGGCTGGCTGAGGCTGAGACTATGAACATTCCTGGAGAATCAGCATGAGACATCTGAAGACAACAAAGACCATAGTGGTGACTGACCACCTACTATGAGTCAAGCATAGTTCACTTCCTATGGAATTATACAATGTATGGTCCCTTGTGACTAGCTTTCTTCACTTAGTATACTATTTTTGATGATCATCCTTTGTAGCATGCATCAGTACTTTGTTCCTTTTCATGACTGAATAACATTCCCTTGTATGAATATATCAGGTGTTTACCCATTCATCAATTGATGGACATTTGTGTCTTTTTCACTTTTTGAATACTATAAATAATACTGCTATGAACATTCACGTACAACTTTTTATGTGGACATGTTTTCCTTTATCTTGGGTATATATCTTAAAGTTGCTGGGTGGGTCATAAGGTAAAGCTATGTATAACTGAGGAAATTGTCAGATTTTAAAATCCCACCAGTAATCCATGAGTCTTCCAATTTCTTCACATCCTTACTTATACATTATTAACTGACATTTTTTATTATAGTCATCCTAGTTTGCATATAGTGGTATCTCATTGTAATTTTTTTTTAACATCTTTATTGGGGTATAATTGCTTTACAATGGTGTGTTAGTTTCTGCTTTATAACAAAGTGAATCAGTTATACATATACATATGTTCACATATCTCTTCCCTCTTGTGTCTCCCTCCCTCCCACCCTCCCTATCCCACCCCTCCAGGCTGTCACAAAGCACCAAGCCAATATCCCTGTGCCATGCGGCTGCTTCCAACTAGCTATTTACCTTACTACGTTTGTTAGTGTGTATATGTCCATGACTCTCTCTCGCCCTGTCACAGCTCACCCTTCCCCCTCCCCATAACCTCAAGTCCATTCTCTAGGAGGTCTGCGTCTTTATTCCTGCCTTACCCCTAGGTTCTTCATGACATTTTTTTTTCTTAAATTCCATATATATGTGTTAGCATACGGTATTTGTCTTTTTCTTTCTGACTTACTTCACTCTGTATGACAGACTCTAGGTCTATCCACCTCATTACAAATAGCTCAATTTCGTTTCTTTTTATGGCTGAGTAATATTCCATTGTATATATGTGCCACATCTTCTTTATCCATTCATCCGATGATGGGAACTTAGGTTGTTTCCATCTCCGGGCTATTGTAAATAGAGCTGCAATGAAAATTTTGGTACATGACTCTTTTTGAATTTCGGTTTTCTCAGGGTATATGCCCAGTAGTGGGATTGCTGGGTCATATGTTAGTTCTATTTGTAGCTTTTTAAGGAACCTCCATACTGTTCTCCATAGTGGCTGAACCAATTCACATTCCCACCAGCAGTGCAAGAGTGTTCCCTTTTCTCCACACCCTCTCCAGCATTTATGGTTTCTAGATTTTTTGATGATGGCCATTCTGACTGGTGTGAGATGATATCTCATGGTAGTTTTGATTTGCATTTCTCTAATGATTAAGGATGTTGAGCATTCTTTCATATGTTTGTTGGCAGTCTGTATATCTTCATTGGAGAAATGTCTATTTAGGTCTTCTGCCCATTTTTGGATTGGGTTGTTTGTTTTTTTGTTATTGAGCTGCATGAGCTGCTTGTAAATTTTGCAGATTAATCCTTTGTTGGTTACTTCATTTGCAAATATTTTCTCCCATTCTGAGGGTTGTCTTTTGGTCTTGTTTATGGTTTCCTTTGCTGTGCAAAAGCTTTTAAGTTTCATTAGGTCCCATTTGTTTATTTTTGTTTTTATTTCCATTACTCTAGGAGGTGGGTCAGAAAGGATCTTGCTGTGATTTATGTCATAGAGTGTTCTGCCTATGTTTTCCTCTAAGAGTTTGATAGTTTCTGGCCTTATATTTAGGTCTTTAATCCATTTTGAGCTTATTTTTGTGTATGGTGTTAGGGAGTGATCTAATCTCATACTTTTACATGTACCTGTCCAGTTTTCCCAGCACCACTTATTGAAGAGGCTGTCCTTTCTCCACTGTACATTCCTGCCACCTTTATCAAAGATAAGGTGTCCATATGTGCATGGGTTTATCTCTGGGCTTTCTATCCTGTTCCATTGATCTATCTTTCTGTTTTTGTGCCAGTACCATACCGTCTTGATAACTGTAGCTTTGTAGTATAGTCTGAAGTCAGGGTGCCTGATTCCTCCAGTTCCTTCTTTCGTTCTCAAGATTGCTTTGGGTATTCGGGGTCTTTTGTGTTTCCATACAAATTGCAAAATTTTTTGTTCTAGTTCTGTGAAAAATGCCAGTGGTAGTTTGATAGGGATTGCATTGAATCTATAGATTGCTTTGGGTAGTAGAGTCATTTTCACAATATTGATTCTTCCAATCCAAGAACATGGTATATCTCTCCATCTATTTGTATCATCTTTAATTTCTTTCATCAGTGTCTTATAATTTTCTGCATACAGGTCTTTTGTCTCCTTAGGTAGGTTTATTCCTAGATATTTTATTCTTTTTGTTGCAATGGTAAATGGAAGTGTTTTCTTGATTTCACTTTCAGATTTTTCATCATTAGTATATAGGAATGCCAGAGATTTCTGTGCATTAATTTTGTATCCTGTTACTTTATGAAATTCATTGATTAGCTCTAGTAGTTTTCTGGTAGCATCTTTAGGATTCTCTATGTATAGGATCATGTCATCTGCAAACAGTGACAGTTTTACTTCTTCTTTTCCGATTTGGATTCCTTTTATTTCCTTTCCTCTCTTATTGCTGTGGCTAAACTTCCAAAACTATGTTGAATAAGAGTGGTGAGAGTGGGCAACCTTGTCTTGTTCCCGATCTTAGTGGAAATGCTTTCAGTTTTTCACCATTGAGGATGATGTTTGCTATGGGCTTGTCATATATGGCCTTTATTATGTTGAGGAAAGTTCCCTCTATGCCTACTTTCTGCAGGGTTTTTATCATAAATGGGTGTTGAATTTTGTCAAAAGCTCTCTCTGCATCTATTGAGGTGATCGTGTGGTTTTTCTTCTTCAATTTGTTAATATGATTTATCACATTGATAGATTTGCGTATATTGAAGAATCCTTGCGTTTCTGGAATAAACCCCACTTGATCATGGTGTATGATCCTTTTAATGTGCTGTTGGATTCTGTTTGCTAGTATTTTGTTGATGATTTTTGCATCTGTGTTCATCAGTGATATTGGCCTGTAGTTTTCTTTCTTTGTGACATCCTTGTCTGGTTTTGGTATCAAGGTGATGGTGGCCTCGTAGAAGGAGTTTGGGAGTGTTCCTCCCTCTGCTATATTTTGGAAGAGTTTGAGAAGGATAGGTGTTAGCTCTTCTCTAAATGTTTGATAGAATTCGCCTGTGAAGCCATCTGGTCCTGGGCTTTTGTTTGTTGGAAGATTTTTAATCACAGTTTCAATTTCAGTGCTTGTGATTGGTCTGTTCATATTTTCTATTTCTCCCTGATTCAGTCTTGGCACGTTGTGCATTTCTAAGAATTTGTCCATTTCTTCCAGATTGTCCATTTTATTGGCATAGAGTTGCTTGTAGTAATCTCTCATGATCTCTTTTATTTCTGCAGTGTCTGTTGTTACCTCTCCTTTTTCATTTCTAATTCTATTGATTTGAGCCTTCTCCCTTTTTTTCTTGATGACTCTGGCTAGTGGTTTATCTATTTTGTTTATCTTCTCAAAGAACCAGCTTTTAGTTTTATTGATCTTTGCTATTGTTTCCTTCATTTCTTTTTCATTTATTTCTGATCTGATTTTTATGATTTCTTTCCTTCTGCTAGCTTTGGGGTTTTTTTGTTCTTCTTTCTCTAATTGCTTGAGGTGCAAGGTTAGGTTGTTTATTCGAGATGTTTCCTGCTTCTTAAGGTGGGCTTGTATTGCTATAAACTTCCCCCTTAGAACTGCTTTTGCTGCATCCCACAAGTTTTGGGTTGTTGTGTCTCCATTGTCATTTGTTTCTAGGTATTTTTTATTTCCTCTTTGATTTCTTCAGTGATCACTTCATTATTAAGTAGTGTATTGTTTAGCCTCCATGTGTTTTATTTTTTACAGATCTTTTCCTGTAATTGATATCTAGTCTCATGGCATTGTGGTCAGAAAAGATATTTGATACAATTTCAATTTTCTTAAATTTACCAAGGCTTGATTTGTGACCCAAGATATGATCTATCCTGGAGAATGTTCCATGAGCACTTGAGAAAAATGTGTATTCTGTTGTTTTTGGATGGAGTGTTCTATAAATATCAATTAAGTCCATCTTGTTTAATGTATCATTTA
The DNA here is from genome assembly GCF_039906515.1 of Pseudorca crassidens. Classification (NCBI taxonomy): domain Eukaryota; kingdom Metazoa; phylum Chordata; class Mammalia; order Artiodactyla; family Delphinidae; genus Pseudorca; species Pseudorca crassidens. The sequence continues at coordinate 41,242,871 of NC_090317.1, read as the reverse complement.
AAGCTTGTGTTTCCTTATTTATTTTCATTTTGGAGGATCTGTCCATAGGTGAAAGTGGAGTGTTTAAGTCCCCTACTATGAATGTGTTACTGTCGATTTCTCCTTTTATGGCTGTTAGTATTTGCCTTATGTATTGAGGTGCTCCTATGTTGGGTGCATAAATATTTACAATTGTTATATCTTCTTCTTGGATCGATCCCTTGATCATTATGTAGTGTCCTTCTTTGTCTCTTTTAATAGTCCTTATTTTAAAGTCTATTTTGTCTGATATGAGAATTGCTACTCCAGCTTTCTTTTGGTTTCCATTTGCATGGAATATCTTTTTCCATCCCCTTACTTTCAGTCTGTATGTGTCTCTAGGTCTGAAGTGGGTCTCTTGTAGACAGCATATATAAGGGTCTTGTTTTTGTATCCATTCAGCTAATCTGTGTCTTTTGGTGGGAGCATTTAGTCCATTTACATTTAAGGTAATTATCGATATGTATGTTCCTATTCCCATTTTCTAAATTGTTTTGGGTTCGTTATTATAGGTCTTTTCCTTCTCTTGTGTTTCTTGCCTAGAGAAGATCCTTTAGCATTTGTTGTAAAGCTGGTTTGGTGGTGCTGAACTCTCTCAGCTTTTGCTTGTCTGTAAAGGTTTTAATTTCTCCATCAAATCTGAATGAGATCCTTGCTGGGTAGAGTAGTCTTGGCTGCATGTTTTTCTCCTTCATCACTTTCAGTATGTCCTGCCACTCCCTTCTGGCTTGTAGGGTTTCTGCTGAGAGATCAGCTGTTAACCTTATGGGGATTCCCTTATGTGTTATTTGTTGTTTTTCCCTTGCTGCTTTTAATATGCTTTCTTTGTATTTAATTTTTGACAGTTTGATTAATATGTGTCTTGGCGTATTTCTCCTTGTATTTATCCTGTATGGGACTCTCTGTGCTTCCTGGACTTGATTAACTATTTCCTTTCCCATATTAGGGAAGTTTTCAACTATAATCTCTTCAAATATCTTCTCAGTCCCTTTCTTTTTCTCTTCTTCTTCTGGAACCCCTATAATTCGAATGTTGGTGCGTTTAATGTTGTCCCAGAGGTCTCTGAGACTGTCCTCAGTTCTTTTCATTCTTTTTTCTTTATTCTGCTCTGCAGTAGTTATTTCCACTATTTTATCTTCCAGGTCACTTATCCGTTCTTCTGCCTCAGTTATTCTGCTATTGATCCCATCTAGAGTACTTTTAATTTCATTTATTGTGTTGTTCATCGTTGCTTGTTTCATCTTTAGTTCTTCTAGGTCCTTGTTAACTGATTCTTGCATTTTGTCCATTCTATTGTCCATTCTATCTCCAAGATTTCGGATCATCCTTACTATCATTATTCTGAATTCTTTTTCAGGTGAGTTGCTTATTTCCTCTTCATTTGTTAGGTCTGGTGCATTTTTATCTTGCTCCTTTATCTGCTGTGTGTTTTTCTGTCTTCTCATTTTGCTTATCTTACTGTGTTTGGGGTCTCCTTTTTGCAGGCTGCAGGTTCGTAGTTCCTGCTGTTTTTGATGTCTGTCCCCAGTGGCTAAGGTTGGTTCAGTGGGTTGTGTAAGTTTCCTGGTGGAGGGGACTAGTGCCTGTGTTGTGGTGGATGAGGCTGGATCTTGTCTCTCCAGTGGGCAGGTTCACGTCTGGTGGTGTGTTTGGGGTGTCTGTGGCCTTATTATTATTTTAGGCAGCCTCTCTGCTAATGGGTGGGGTTGTGTTCCTGTCTTGCTAGTTGTTTGGCATAGGTTTTCCAGCACTGTGGCTTGCTGGTCATTGAGTGAAGCTGGGTGCTGGTGTTAAGATGGAGGTCTCTGGGAGATTTTCGCCGTTTGATATTATGTGGAGCTGGGAGGTCTTTTGTTGACCAGTGTCCTGAATTTGGCTCTCCTACCTCAGAGGCAGAGCCCTGACTCCTGGCTGGAGCACCAAGAGCTTTTCATCCACACGGCTCAGAATAAAAGGGAGAAAAAGTAGAGGGAATTAGTAGAAGTATGAGGAAAGAAAGAAGGAAAGGAGGGAAGGAAGGAAGGAAGAAAGAAAGAAAGAAGCAAAGAAGGAAAGAAGGAAAGAAAGGAGGGAGGGAGGGAGGGAGGAAGGAAGGAAGGAGGGAAAGAAGGAAAAAAGACAGAAAGAAAGAAGATACAGTAAATATAAAATAAAGTATAATAAAATTATTGAATTAAAAAATTCTTATTTAGAAAAAAAAAAAAAGGGACGGATAGAACCTTAGGACAAATGTTGGAAGCAAAGCTATACAGACAAAATCTTACACAGAAGCATACACATACACCCTCACTAAAAGAGGTTAAGGGGGAAAAATCATAAATCTTGCTGTCAGAGACCACCTCCTCAATTTGGGATGATTCGTTGTCTAAAGGAGGGAAGGAAGGAAAGAAGAAAGAAAGAAAGAAAGAAAGAAAGAAAGAAAGAAAGAAAGAAAGAAAGAAAGAAAGAAAGAAAGAAAGAAAGAAAGAAAAGTATAATAACGTTATTAAAATTAAAATTGATTATTAAGAAAAAAAAATTTTTAAAAAAACCATGGACGGATAGAACCCTAGGACAAATGGTGGAAGCAAGACTATACAGACAAGATCTCACACAGAAGTATACACATATACATTCACAAAGAGAGGAAAAGGGAAAAAAATCATAGATCTTGCTCCTAAAGTCCACTTCCTTAATTTGGGATGATTGGTTGTCTATTCAGGTATTCCACAGATGCAGGGTATATCAAGTTGATTGTGGAGCTTTAATCCGCTGCTTCTGAGGCTGCTGGGAGAGATTTCCCTTTCTCTTCTTTGTTCTCACAGCTTCCAGGGGCTCAGCTTTGGATTTGGCCCTGCCACTGCATGTAGGTCGCTGGAGGGTGTCTGTTTTTTGCTCAGACAGGGCGGGGTTAAAAGAGCCGCTGATTCGGGGGCTCTGGCGCACTCAGGCCGGCGGGGCGGGAGGGGCACGGCGTGCGGGGTGGGCCTGCGGCGGCAAAGGCCGGCGTGACTTTGCACCAGCCTGAGGCCCGCTGTGCGTTCTCCCGGGGAAGTTGTCCCTGGATCCCGGGAACCTGGCAGTGGCGGGCTGCACAGGCTCCACGGAAGAGGGGTGTGGAGAGTGACCTGTGCTCGCACACAGGCCCCTCGGTGGCGGCAGCAGCAGCCTTATCGTCTCCCGTCCGTCTCTGGGGTTCGCGCTTTTAGCCGCGGCTCGCGCCCGTCTCTGGAGCTCCTTTAAGCAGCGTTCTTAAACCCGTCTCCTCACGCACCAGGAAACAAAGAGGGAAGAAAAAGTCTCTTGCCTCTTCGGCAGGTGCAGACTTTTCCCCGGACTCCCTCCCAGCTAGCTGTGGTGCACTAACCCCTTCAGGCTATGTTCAAGCCGCCAACCCCAGTCCTCTCCCTGCGCTCCGGCCTCAGCTCGCAGCCCCGCCCGCCCCGGCGGGTGAGCAGACAAGCCTCTCGGGCTGGTGAGTGCCGGTCGGCACCGATCCTCTGTGCGGGAATCTCCCCGCTTTGCCCTCCGCACCCGTTGCTGTGCACTCCTCCGCGGCTCCGAAGCTCCCCTCTCCGCCCCCTGCAGTCTCCGCCCGCGAAGGGGCTTCCTAGTGTGTGGAAACTTTTCCTCCTTCACAGCTCCCTCCCACTGGTGCAGGTGCCGTCCCTATTCTTTTGTCTCTGTTTTTTCTTTTTTTTCTTTTGCCCTACCCAGGTACGTGGGGAGTTTCTTGCCTTTTGGGAGGTCTGAGGTCTTCTGCCAGCGTTCAGTAGGTGTTCTGTAGGAGTTGTTCCACGTGTAGATGTATTTCTGGTGTATCTGTGGGGAGGAAGGTGATCTCCGCATCTTACTCTTCCGCCATCTTCAAGGTCCCCCTCATTGTAATTTTGGTTTGCATTTTCGTAAGACAAATGGTGTTGAGCATTTTTTCATGGGCTTATTGACCATTTCTGTATCTTCTTTGGAGAAATGTCTATTCAAATATTTTGTTCCTTAAAATTACATCACTTATCTTTTTATTATTGAGTTGTAAAGGTGCTTTATGTAACCTAGAGACAATTATTTAACAGATGTATGATTTACACATATGTTCTCCCAGTCTGCGTCTTGTCTTTTCATTTTATTAATGGTTTCTTTTGAAGTGCAATTAATTGTTTTTTGATAAAGTTCAATGTATCAAAATTTTCTTTTATGGACTGTGATTTCTTTTCTAGAAAGCTCTTTTTCCCTAAAGATGTTTTTCCCAAGTCAGGATCACAAAGTTCTCTTTTATGTTTTTGTCTAGAAAATTAATAGATTTACTTCTATGCTTACACTTATGATCCATTTTGAGTGACTTTTAGTGCTTGTTGTGGCACCCTAGTCAAAATGTAATTGACGATAAATGTAAGGCTTCATTTCTGGATTCTCATTTCTATTCCATTGAAACTATATATTCATTACTGTGCTAATACCACACTGGTGGTTTATAATAAGTTTTAAATCAGGAAGTGTGAATAATCCATAACTATTCTTTTTCAAGATTGTTTTAACTATACTGGGTCTATTGTATTACCCCATAAAATTTAGGATCAGCATGTCCATTTCTATAAAAAGGTAACTGGTGACTATTGTTAATAATACTATCTGTCTTGTAAATTTGAAATTTGCTGAGAGTGTATCTTAAGTATTCTCACTAAAGAGAATAAAAGGAAATATATGAGGTGTTAGATTACCACTCGATTGTGGTAAATATTTCACAATATATATGTACATCAAATCATCACATTGTACACTTTAAATATATAGAATTTTATTTGTCAATCATACCTCAGTAAATCTGGGGGAAGGAGAGAAAAAAGAGCTAGCTGGAATATTAATAGTGTTTACATCGAATTTATAGATTAATTTGGGGATACTTTTCATTTATTTTTTGTCAGTCTTAAAACCCATGAACATAGAATGTATTTCCATTTACTTATATTTTCTTTAATTTCCCTCAACAATGTTCTGTAGTTTATTCAGTATATAAAAATTGCACTACATTTGATGTATTTTTCCCTGAGTATTTTATTCTTTTTGATAATATTGTCAATTAAATTATTTTAAAAATTTTATTTTTAGATTATTCATTGGAATTTAGATACAAAATTTCTTTCTGTATATTAATCTTGCATCTTGCAATTTGCTACATTTGTTTTTGTACATTTTTAATAGATCCCAGTTCTCTTATAGATGTTTTATATCCAGATTAAAGACAGTTTAAGTTTTCCATTTCTAACTTAGACACTTTAGATTCTTTTCTTTTCTTTTTTCTCTTTTTAATTTTTCTTTTTTGTTTGTTTCTCCTCATTGATCTAGCCAAAACCTCTTGTAAAGTGTCAAACAGACATGACTAAAGCAAACAACTGCCACATTCTTTTTTCTAACATCTTTATTGGAGTATAATTGCTTTACAATGGTGTGTTAGTTTCTACTTTATAACAAAGTGAATCAGTTACACATATACATATGTTCCCATATCTCTTAAATCTTGAGACTCCCTCCTACCCACCTTCCATATCCCACTCTTCTAGGTGGTCACAAACAACCTAGCTGATCTCCCTGTGCTATCCGACTGCTTCCCACTAGCTATCTATTACATTTGGTAGTGTATATATGTCCATGCCACTCTCTCACTTTGTCACAGCTTACTCTTCCCCTCGCCATAACCTCAAGTCCATTCTCTACGTCTGTGTCTTTATTCCTGTCCTGCCCCTTGGTTCTTCAGAACAATTTTTTTCTTTTTTTAAGGATCCATATATATGTGCTAGCATATGATATTTGTTTTTCTCTTTCTGACTTACTTCACTCTGTATGACAGACTGTAGGTAAATCCACCTCACTACAAATAATTCAATTTCATTTCTTTTTATGGCGAACTAATATTCCAATGTATATAAGTGCCACATCTTCTTTATCTATTCATCTGTCCTATTCATAGGTTGCTTCCAAGTCCTACTATTGTAAATAGAGCTGCAACGAATATTGTGATACATGACTCTTTTTGAGTTATACTTTTCTCAGGGTATATGCCCAGTAGGGGGATCGCTGGGTCATATGGTAAATCTCTTTTTAGTTTTTGAAGGAACCTCCATAGTGGCTGTATCAATTTACATTCCCACCAACAGTGCAAGAGAGTTCCCTTTTCTCTACACCCTCTCCAGCATTCATTGCTTGTAGATTTGCTGATGATGCCCATTCTGACCGGTGTGAGCTGATACCACATTGTTGTTTTGATTTTCATTCCTCTAATGATTAATGATGTAGAGAATCCTTTCATGTGTTTGTAGGCAATCTGAATATTTTCTTTGGAGAAATGTCTATTTGGGTCTTCTGCCGATTTTGGTATTTCATTGTTTGTTTTTTGATATTGAGCTGCATGAACTGCTTGCATATTTTGGAGATTAATCCTTTGTCAGTTGCTTCATTTGCAAGTAGTTTCTCCCATTCTGAGGGTTGTCTTTTTGTCTTGTTTATGGTTTCCTTTGCTGTGAAAAGCCTTTAAGTTTCATTAGGTCCCATTTGTTACTTTTGTTTTTATTTCCATTTCTCTAGGAGGTGGGTCAAAAGGATCTTGCTGTGACTAATGTCATAGAGTGTTCTGCCTATGTTTTCCTCTAAGAGTTTGATAGTGTCTGGCCTTATATTTAGGTCTTTAATCGATTTTCAGTTTATTTTTGTGTATAATGTTAGGGAGTGTTCTAATTTCATACTTTTACATGTCCCTGTCCAGTTTTCCTACCACCACTTATTGAAGAGGCTGTCTTTTCTCCACTGTATATTCTTGCCTCCTTTATCAAAGATAAGGTGTCCATATGTGCATGGGTTTATCTCTGGGCTTTCTATCCTGGTCCATTGATCTATATTTCTGTTTTTGTGTCAGTACCATACTCTGTTGCTTACTGTAGCTTTCTAGTATACTCTGAAGTCAGGGAACCTGATTCCTCCAGCTCTGTTTTTCTTTCTCAAGATTGCTTTGGGTATTTGGGGTCTTTTGTGTTTCCATACAAATTGTGAATTTTTTTGTTCTAGTTCTGTGAAAAATGCCAGTGATAGTTTTATAGGGATTGCAATGAATCTGTAGATTGCTTTGGGTAGTAGAGTCATTTTCACAATGTTGATTCTTCCAATCCAAGAACATGGTATGTCTCTCCATCTGTTTGTGTCATCTTTAATTTCTTTCATCAGTGTCTTATAATTTTCTGCATACAGGTTTTTTGTCTCCTTAAGTAGGCTTATTCCTAGATATTTTATTCTTTTTGTTGCAATGGTAAATGGGAGTGTTTTCTTAATTTCACTTTCAGATTTTTCATCATTAGTATATAGGAATGCTAGAGACTTCTGTGCATTAATTTTGTATCCTGATACTTTACCAAATTCATTGATTAGCTCTAGTATTTTTCTGGTAGCATCTTTAGGATTCTCTATGTATAATATTGTGTCATCTGCAAACAGTGACATCTTTATTTCTTCTTTTCTGATTTGGATTCCTTTTTATTCTCTGATTGTTGTGGCTAAAACTTCCAAAACTATATTGAATGAAGTGGTGAGAATGGGCAACCTTGCCTTGTTCTGATCTTACTGGAAATGATTTCACATTTTCACCATTGAGGACTATTTTGACTGTGGGTTTGTCATATATGGCCTTTATTATGTTGAGGAAAGTTCCTGTATGCTGACTTTCTGCAGGGTTTTTATCATAAATGGATGTGGAATTTTTTGAAAGCTTTCTCTGCATTGATTGACATGATCATATCATTATTCTCCTTCAATTTTTTAATATGGTGTATCACATTGATTTATTTGCATATATTGAAGAATCCTTGCATTCCTTGGATAAACCCCACTTGATCATGGTGTATGATCGTTTTAATGTGCTTTGGATTCTGTTTGCTAGTATTTTGTTGAGGATTTTTTCATCTATGTTCATCAGTGATATTGGCCTGTAGTTTCCTTTCTTTGTGACATCTTTGGTTTTGGTATCAGGGTGATGTTGGCCTCGTAGAATGTGTTTGAGTGTGTTCCTCCCTTTGCTATATTTTGGAAGAGTTTGAGAAGGATTGGTGTTAGCTCTTCCCAAAATGTTTGATAGAATTCGCCTGTTAAGCCATCTGGTCCTGGGATTTTGTTTGTCGGAAGATTTTTTTTTTTTTTTTTTTTTGCAGTGTGTGGGCCTCTCACTGTTGTGGCCTCTCCCATTGTGGAGCACAGGCTCTGGACGTGCAGGCTCAGTGGCCATTGCTCACGGGTCTAGCCACTCTGCAGCGTGTGGTATCTTCCCGGACTAGGGCACGAACCCATTTCTCCTGCATCGGCAGGCGGAGTCTCAACCACTGCGCCACCAGGGAAGCCCTGATGAAAGATTTTTTAATCACAGTTTCAGTTTCAGTGCTTGTGATTGGTCTGTTCATATTTTCTATTTCTTCCTGGTTCAGTCTTGGCAGGTTGTGCATTTCTAAGAATTTGTCCATTTCTTCCGGGTTGTCCATTTTACTGGCATAGAGTTGCTTGTAGTAATCTCTCATGATCCTTTGTATTTCTTCAGTGTCAGTAGTTACTTCTCCTTTTTCATTTCTAATTCTATTTATTTGAGTCTTCTCCCTTTTTTTCCTTGATGAGTCTGGCTAATGGTTTACCAATTTTGCTTATCTTCTCAAAGACCAAGCTTTTAGTTTTATTAATCTTTGCTATCGTTTCCTTCATTTATTTTCCATTTATTTCTGATCTGATCGCTATGATTTCTTTCCTTCTGCTAAGTGGGGTTTTCTTGTTCTTCTTTCTCTAATTGCTTTAGGTGCAAAGTTAGATTGTTTATTTGAGATGTTTCTTGTTTTTAGGGTAGGATTGTATTGCTGTAAACTTCCCTCTTAGAACTGATTTTCCTGCATCCCATATGTTTTGGGTCGTTTTGTTTTCATTGCCATTTGTTTCTAGGTATTTTTTATTTCCTCTGATTTCTTCAATGATCTCTTGGTTATTAAGTTCTATATTGTTTAGCCTCCATGTGCTTGTATTTTTTACAGACTTTTCCCTGTAATTGATATCTAGTCTCAAAGCGTTGTGGTCAGAAAGGATACTTGATACGATTTCAAATTTCTTAAATTTACCAAGGCTTGATTTGTGACCCAAGATATGATCTATCCTGGAGAATGTTCCATGAGCACTTGAGAAGAATGTGTATTCTGTTGTTTTTGGATGGAATGTCCTATAAATATGAATTAAGTCCATCTTGCTTAATGTATCATTTAAAGCTTGTGTTTCCTTATTTATTTTCATTTAGGATGATCTGTCCGTTGGTGAAAGTGGGGTGTTAAAGTCCGCTACTATGATTGTGTTACTGTCAATTTCCCCTTTTATGGCTGTTAGCATTTGCATTATTTATTGAGGTGCTCCTATGTTGGGTACATAAATATTTACAATTGTTGTATCTTCTTCTTGGATCGATCCCTTGATCATTATTTAGTGTCCTTCTTTGTCTCTTGCAATGGTCTTTATTTTAGTCTATTTTGTCTGATATGAGAATTGCTCCTCCAATTTTCTTTTGATTTCCATTTGCATAGAATATCTTTTTCCATCCCCTCACTTTCAGTCTGTATGTGTCCTTAGGTCTGAAGTGGGTCTCTTGTAGACAGCATATATACAGGTCTTGCTTTTGTATCCATTCAGCCAGTCTGTGGCTTTTGGTGGGAGCATTTAATCCATTTACACTTACGGTAGTTATCGATATGTATGTTCCTATTACCATTTTCTTAATTGTTTGGGGTTTGTTATTCTAGGTCTTTTCCTTCTCTTGTGTTTCCTGCCTAGAGATGTTCCTTTAGCACTTGTTGTAAAGCTGGTTTGGTGGTGCTGTTTCTGTTAACTTTTGCTTGTAGAGGTTTCAATTTCTCCGTCAAATCTGAATGAGATCCTTTCTGTGTAGAGTAATCTTGGTTGTAGGTTTTTCCCTTTCATCACTTTGAATATGTCCTGCCACTCCCTTCTGGCTTGCAGAATTTCTGCTGAAAGATCAGCTGTTAACCTTATGGGGCTTCCCTTGTATGTTATTTGTTGTTTTTCCCTTGCTGATTTTAATATTTTTTCTTTGTATTTAATTTTTGATAGTTTGATTAATATGTGTCTTGGCATGTTTCTCCTTGGAATTATCCTGTAATTGTCTCTGTGGGCTTCCTGGATTTGGTTGACTATTTCCTTTACCATATTTGGGAAGTTTTCAACTATAATCTCTTCAATTATTTTCTCAGTCCCTTTCTATTTCACTTTTTCTTCTGAGATCCCTACAATTTGAATGTTGGTACGTTTAATGTTGTCCCAGAGCTCTCTGAGACTGTCCTCAATTCTTTTCATTCTTTTTTCTTTAATCTGCTCTGCAGTTGCTATTTCCAGTATTTTATCTTCCAGGTCACTTCTCTGTTCATCTGCCTCATTATTCTGCTATTGATTCCTTCTAGGGAATTTTTAATGTCATTTATCATGTTGTTCATCATATTTTTTTTGCTCTTTAGTTCCTCTAGGTCCTTGTTAAACATTTCTTATATTTTCTCCATTCTATTTCCAAGACTTTTGATTATCTTTACTATCATTACTCTGAATTATTTTTCAGGTAGACTGCCTTTTTCCTTTTCATTTGTTTGGTCTGGTGGGTTTTTACCTTGGTCCTTCATCTGCTGTGCGTTTCTCTGTCTTTTCATTTTGCTTACCTTACTGTGTTTGGGTTCTCGTTTTCACAGGCTGCAGGTTCGTTGTTCCCCTTGTTTTTGGTGTCTGCCCCCACTGCTAAGGTTTGTTTAGTGGGTTCTTTAGGCTTCCTGCTGGAGTGGACTCATGTCTGTGTTCTGGTGGATGAGGCTAGATCTTGTTTTTCTGGTGGGTAGGACCACATATGGTGTTGTGTTTTCGGGTGTCTGTGACCTTACTATGATTTTAGGCAGCCTCTCTGCTAATGGATGAGGTTGTGTTCCTGTCTTGCTGTTTGTTTGGCATAGGTTATCTAGCACTGTAGCTTGCTGGTCGTTGAGTGGACTGGGTCTTAGCATTGAGATGGAGATCTCTGAGATAGCTTTCACTGTTTGGCATTACATGGAGCTGGGAGGTCTCTAGTGGACCAATGTCCTCAACTCGGCTCTCCCACCTCAGAGCTTCAGGCTTAATACCTGGCCAGAGCACCAAGACCCTGTCAGCCACCCAGCTAAGAAGAAAAGGGAAAAAAAGGAAGATAGAATGAAAGAAAGAGATAAAGAGAGAGAGAGAGAGAGACAGAGAGAAAGAAAGAAAGAAAGAGTTATTAAAATAAAAAATATTAAAAATTTAAAAATTAAAAATTAGAAAAAGAAAGAAAGAAAGGAGAGAGGAACCAAACCAAAAACAAATCCACCAATGATAACAAGCGCTAAAAACTACAGTAAAATAAAAGAAAATGGACAGACAGAACCGTAGGACAAGTGGTAAAACAAAGCTATACAAACTCACACAAAGAAATCTACACATAGGCACTCACAAAAAGAGAAAAAGGAAATTAATAGATATCTATATATAAAATATAAAAGGAAGAGAGCAACCAAATCAATAAACATATCTACCAATGATAATAAACTCTAAATACTAAACTAAGATAAACATCAAACCAGAAACAAATTATTTGCAGAAAGCAAACCCCAAGTCTATAGTTGCTCGCAAAGTGCACTGCCTCAATTTTGGGATGATTCATTGTCTGTTCAGGTATTCCAGAGATGCAGCGTACATCAAGTTGATTGTGGAGATTTAATCTGCTGATCCGGAGGCTGCTGGGAGAGATTTCTCTTTCTCTTCTTTGTTTGCTCAGCTCCTGGGGTTCAGCTTTGGATTTGGCCCTGCCTCTGTGTGTAGGTCGCCTGAGGAAATCTGTTCTTGGCTCAGAAAGGAAGGGGTTAAAGGAGCAGCTGATTAGGGGGCTTCCGCTCACTCCGGCCCGGGGGGAGGGAAGGGTACGGAATGCAGGGCAAGCCTGCGCTGGCAGGGTCTAGTGTGATGTTGCACCAGCCTGAGGTGTGCCATGTATTCTCCCTTGGAAATTGTCCCTGAATCATGGGACCCTGGCAGTGGCGGGCTGCACAGGCTCCCGGGAGGGGAGGTGTGGAGAGTGACCTGTGCTTGCACACAGGCTTCTTGGTGGCTGCAGCAGCAGCCTTAGCGTTTCATGCCCATCCCTGGTGTTCACACAGATATCTGCGGCTCGTACCCGTCTCTGGATCTCGTTTAGTGCTCTGAATCCCCTCTCCTTGCACACCCTGAAACAATGGTCTCTTGTCTCTTAGGCAGTTCCACACTTTTTCCTGGACTCCCTCCCGGCTAGCTGTGGGGCACTAGTCCCCTTCAGGCTGTGTTCACACAGCCAACCCCAATCCTCTCCCTGGGATCTGACCTCCGAAGCCTGAGCCTCAGCTCCCAGCCCCCGCCCGCCCCGGCAGGTGAGGAGACAAACTTCTCGGGCTGGTGAGTGCTGGTCGGCACCGATCCTCTGTGCGGGAATCTCTCTGCTTTGCTCTCCGCACCCCTGTTGCTGTTCTCTCCTCTGTGGCTCCAAAGATTCCACGCCCCCACCACCCCCCATCTCTGCCAGTTAAGGGGCTTTCTAGTGTGTGGAAACTTTTCCTCCTTCACAGCTCCCTCCCCAAGTTGCAGGTCCTGTCCCTATTATTTTGTGTCTGTTTTTTCTTTCTTCTTTTGCCCTACCCAGGTATGTGGGGAGTTTCTTGCCTTTGGGGAAGTCTGATGTCTTCTGTCAGTATTCAGTAGGTGTTCTGTAGCAGCTGTCCCACATGTAGATGTATTTCTGATGTATGTGTGGGGAGGAAGGTGATCTCCACGTCTTACTCCTCCGCCATCTTGAAGGTCTGTAGCATAGTATTTTAAATTCAATCATTTTTTCATTCAACAATTAATTTCTTGAGAACCTAATATGTGCCATATTTTAATCCAATATTTGAAGTCACATAATTCACACATCCACAAGGAACTTAATATTTAATTAGGAAAACATTCTTGCAAATAAACAAAACAATACAGTAAGATAAATGGAGAGAGGGAGAAGGGAAAATAAGAAAATAGTACTAGGGGTTCTTTCTGCTTAAAGGAAACCTATGGTGAGTTTTTGTAAAGCTAATAATACTCACTGTCTACTAATATATGTACAGACATGTACAGAATTGGGTAGGCACAATGGGAAGGAGGAATCCACATGAATTTTGTTGCATCTGGGATGATGCCCTGAAAACTGTGAGCTTGGATGTGACCTGTGA